>NC_053022.1:312533746-312749654 GCF_003073215.2 Triticum urartu | reverse complement strand
ATCATTATTAGAGCATTGTCCCGTGTGAGGAAATAAAAAAAGACAAAGGCCAAAAAAAGAGAAGGCCCAAAAAAACAAAACAACAAAAAAATGAGAGAAAAAGAGAGAAGGGCAATCCTACTATCCTTTTACCACACTTGTGCTTCAAAGTAGCACCATAGTCTTCATGATAGAGAGTCCCTTATTCTGTCACTTTCATACACTACTGGGAATTTTCCATTGTTGAGGAAATCGTTAAATGGTAGCTGCTCGGTTGGCTAGCGAGTAGGGGATTAATCGGCTAATCGGCAAGTTAATTGGCCATTTAATCAATTAATCAGATGATTTTTCGGTTTATCGGCTACTCGGTGACCCTATGAGTAGGGATTAATCGGCAAGTTAACTGGTTAATCGGGTGAATTCTTGAACAGGGGAATTTTCATTATAGAACTTGTCTTGTATATTCCAACAATGGGCTTCCTCAAATGCCCTAGGTCTTTGTGAGCAAGCAAGTTGGATGCACACCCACTTAGTTTCTATTGTTGAGCTTTCATACATTTATATCTCTAGTGCATCTGTTGCATGGCAATCCCTACTCCTCGCATTGACATCAATTGATGGTCATCTCCATAGCCCGTTGATTAGCCGTGTGGATGTGAGACTTTCTCCTTTTTTGTCTTCTCCACCCAAGCTCCAGCGTCATATTCTGTTCCACCTATAGTGCTATGTCCATGGCTCGCGCTCATGTATTGCATGAAAGTTGAAATTTTTTGAGAATACTAAAGTATGAAACAATTGCTTGGCTTGTCATCAGGGTTGCGCATGATGGGAGCATTTTGTGTGACGAAAATGAAGCACGGCCAAACTATATAATTTTGTAGGGATGAGCTTTCTTTGGCTATGCCATTTTGAAGGACATAATTGCTTAGTTAGTATGCTTGAAGTATTATTGTTTTTATGTCAATATTAAACTTTTGTCTTCAATCTTATGGATCTGAATATTCTTGCCACAATAGAGAAGATTACATTGATGAATATGTTAGGTAGCATTCCACATCACAAATTCTGTTTTTATCATTTACCTACTCGAGGACGAGCAGGAATTAAGCTTGGGGATGCTTGATACGTCTCCAATGTATCTATAAGTTTTGTTTGTTCCATTCTATTATATTATCCATCTAGGATGTTTTATATGCATTTATATGCTATTTTATATGATTTTTGGGACTAACCTATTAACCTAGAGCCCAGTGCCAGTTTCTGTTTTTTTTCCTTGTTTTTGAGTGCAGAAAAGGAATTTCAAACATATTCCAATTGACCTAAAAATTTATGGAGATTGTTTTTGGACCAGAAGATGCCCACGGAGTACCGGAGATGGAGCAGAAGAGTCCCGAGGCCACCACGAGGGTGGGGCGCGCCCTACCCCCCTGGGCACGGCCCCCTACCTCGTGGCCGCCTCGAGGAACCCCCTGACTTGTTCCCGACGCCAACACCTCTTATATATCCCCAACTTCCAGAAAGAAACCTAGATCGGGAGTTCCGCCGCCGAAAGCCTCCGTAGCCACCAAAAACTAATCTAGACCCGTTCCGGCACCCTGCCGGAGGGGGGAATCCATCACCGGTGGCCATCTTCATCATCCTGGCGCTCTCCATGACGAGGAGGGAGTAGTTCATCCTCGGGGCTGAGGGTATGTACCAGTATCTATGTGTTTGATCTCTCCCTCTCGTGTTCTTGATATGGCACGATCTTGATGTATCGCAAGCTTTGCTATTATAGTTGGATCTTATGATGTTTCTCCCCCTCTACTCTCTGGTGATGAATTGAGTTTTCCCTTTGATGTTATCTTACCAGGTTGAGTCTTTAAGGATTTGAGAACACTTGATGTATGTCTTGCATGTGCTTATCTATGGTGACAATGGGATATTCACGTGATCCACATGATGTATGTTTTGGTGATCAACTTGCCAGTTCCATGACCTTGTGAACTTATGCATAGGGTTTGGCACACGTTTTCATCTTGACTCTCCGGTAGGAACTTTGGGGCACTCTTTGAAGTTCTTTGTGTTGGTTGAATAGACGAATCTGAGATTGTGTGATGCATATCGTATAATCATACCCACGGACACTTGAGGTGACATTGGAGTATCTAGGTGACATTAGGGTTTTGGTTGATTTGTGTCTTAAGGTGTTATTCTAGTACGAACTCTAGGATAGATCGAACAAAAAGAATAGCTTCGTGTTATTTTTCTACGGACTCTTGAATAGATCGATCAGAAAGGATAACTTTGAGGTGGTTTCGTACCCTGCAATAATCTCTTCATTTGTTCTCCATTATTAGTGACTTTGGAGTGACTCTTTGTTGCATGTTGAGGGATGGTTATATGATCCAATTATGTTATTATTGTTGAGAGAACTTGCGCTAGTGAAAGTATGAACCCTAGGCCTTGTTTCAACGCATTGCAATACCGTTTTCGCTCACTTTTATCATTAGTTACCTTGCTAATTTTATATTTTCAGATTACAAAAACCTATATCTACCATCCATATTGCACTTGTATCACCATCTCTTCGCCGAACTAGTGAACCTATACAATTTACCATTGTATTGGGTGTGTTGGGGACACAAGAGACTCTTTGCTATTTGGTTGCGGGGTTGTTTGAGAGAGACCATCTTCATCCTACGCCTTCCACGGATTTATAAACCTTAGGTAATCTAGAAATAGGAACACGTGTCTTATTCACAAGTATAATGTGTAAAGAAAGCAGATGGAATTCAAAAAAATAGAAGTAATACAAGCTAGACATCATACGTAACATGCAACCACATATAACGGTGCCAAGTTAGAGGGAGCACCTGTGATGGTGCACTAGGGGAGACGTGCTCATCATCAACATAGCTACGTTGAGTGTCTATGCATGTGTTGTCTTGCAAATCTTCTTGGGGTTGGCAAAGTAGAATCTGTAGGGGCCCTCCGTTTGGAAGGAGCACCTATATCCGATGCCTTGCTACTTTCCTTTCGCATTATTGATTTTGAATTGTCAAGTAAAACCGACAAGAAAAAGCAATATAATTCACTCTTTAGAACTCATTCGTGCATGGTACTGACAATCACTACTTTGATGTAAGGCGAACACATGATACTAGGATGGAATATGTATGAAAAACAGGACGGCATGGCATATTCATAACTGTTTGTGTAAACTAAGCAGAAGACATCTCAAGAAATAAGAAGCAATGCAAGCTAGACACCACATGAAAGAGGCAACCAATATGACTCTGCCAAGTTAAATCCGTCCCATCATAAATGGCGTTTCAACAAATTAGAAGCAGCGCATGCAATAAATCATAAGAAAGATGTGATACGTCTCCAACGTATCTATAATTTTTTATTGTTCCATGCTATTATATTATCTGTTTTAGATGTTTAATGGGCTTTAATATACCTTTTTATATTATTTTTGGGACTAACCTACTAACCAAAGGCCAAGTGCAAATTGTTGTTTTTTTGCCTATTTCAGTGTTTCGCAGAAAAGGAATATCAAACGGAATCCAAACGGAATGAAACCTTCGGGAGAGTTATTTTTGGGACAAACGTGATCCATGAGACTTGGAGTGGACGTCAAGAAAGAAGCGAGGAAGCCACGAGGCAAGAGGGCGCGCCCCCACCCTCGTGGGCCCCTCGTAGCTCCACTGACCTACTTCTTCCTCCTATATATACCCATATACCCTGAAAACAACCGAGAGCACCACGAAACCCTATTTCCACCGCCGCAACCTTCTGTATTCGTGAGATCCCATCTTGGGGCCTTTTTCGGCGCTCCGCCGGAGGGGGAATCGATCACGGAGGGCTTCTACATCAACAACACAGCCTCTCCGATGATGTGTGAGTAGTTTACCACAGACCTTCGGGTCCATAGTTATTTGCTAGATGCCTTCTTCTCTCTCTCTTTGGATCTCAATACAAAGTTCTCCTCGATTCTCTTGGAGATCTATTTGATGTAATTCTTTTTGCGGTGTGTTTGTCGAGATCCGATGAATTGTGGGTTTATGATCAAGATTATCTATGAACAATATTTGATTCTTCTCCGAATTATTCTATGCATGATTTAATATCTTTGATAGTCTCTTCGAATTATTAATTTGGTTTGGCCTACTACATTGATCTTTCTTGCAATGGGAGAAGTGCTTAGCTCTGGGTTCAATCTTGCGGTGTCCTTTCCCAGTGACAACAGGGGCAGCAAGGCACATATTGTATTGTTGCCATCGAGGATAATAAGATGGGGTTTATATCATATTGCTTGAGTTTATCCCTCTGCATAATGTCATCTTGCCTAATGCATTACTCTGTTCTTATGAACTTAATACTCTAGATGCATGCTGGATAGCGGTCGATGTGTGGAGTAATAGTAGTAGATGCAGAATCGTTTCGGTCTACTTGTCACAGACGTGATGCCTACATACATGATCTTGCCTAGATATTCTCATAACTATTCACTTTTCTATCAATTGCTCGACATTAATTTGTTCACACACCGTAGAATTTGCTATCTTGAGAGAAGCCACTAGTGAAACCTATGGCCCCCGGGTCTATCTTCCATCATATTAGTTTCCTATCTACTTGCTATTTCTGTCATTGTTTATTTTGCAATCTTTATTTTCCAATCTATACAATAAAAATACCAAAAATATTTTTCTTATTATCTCTATCAGATCTCACTTTCGTAAGTGACCGTGAAGGGATTGACAACCCCTTTATCGCGTTGGTTGTGAGGTTCTTGTTTATTTGTGCAGGTACTAGGGACTTGCGTGTTACCTCCTACTGGGTTGATACCTCAGTTCTCAAAAACTGAGGGAAATATTTATGCTACTTTGCTGCATCACCCTTTCCTCTTCAAGGGAAAACCAACGCATGGTCAAGAGGTAGCAAGAAGGATTTCTGGCACCATTGCAGGGGAGATTGCACCAAGTCAAGTCAAGATTTGATCTCCCGTCAACAAGCTATTTCTGGTGCCGTTGCCGGGTAGATCTATGCACAAGTCAAGACATACCAAGTACCCATCACAAACTCTTATCCCTCGCATTACATTATTTTCCATTTGCCTCTCGTTTTCCTCTCCCCCAATTCACCCTTGCCGTTTTATTCGCCCTCTTTTTCGTTCGCTCTTCTTCTTGCTTTCTGTCTGCCCATTCTTTGTGCAATTTGCTGCCATCATGTCTGAAATTGGGGAGTTTATCGTTGATAAGGATAGCGGTAATAACATGGAAAATGTTGATGCTTTTGATTATCCTCATGAAGAACCTACTATTTTTCACACTAAAAAGTTTCGGATCGATAGTGGTAATATTATAGGAAAAGGAGTTACTCAAGATTTCTTTACTTGTGCTGGTGCTTTACCCACTATGGGAGGGTCTATTCTTCATAGAACCAGCAGTTTTGCGGATGCTATATCTTTGATCATAGTTGAACTTGAAAGACAATTTATTCATATGCACCCTTGCATTCAAAGGATTTTTCTAGAATTTTCTAATATTGAGCATTCTTCTGTTAAGCGAGCAGCTACCATCTTTTTAGCTCATGAGTTCAGATCTATAATAAAAGAAGCCAATGAAATTTTTGCGCATTATAGGGTGGATGTCGGCCATCCTCCCATAGAAGCAATCCTTTTTTATCAAGAAGACATAATGCTCTTACGATCTTTAGATCATGTTGCTTTTAATGAAAACCATAGAAAAAAGGTTGCTACCGATGTTCTAGTTGACAGGATTTCTGAACTTAACAATAATTTTGCTATCCAGAACAATGGGTTAGGTTTTTCTCTTGAACAAAAGCTCATGTCTTTTTGCCAAAAGAATGCTTATAATGATGATTTGGCTGTGCAAGATAAGGGGCCAAAGGAGGAATCAATACCTCCCGAGCTTGATCTTGGCGACTTTTGTCACATTAAATTTAGCCCTTTTGATTACTTTTGCTTGCCGAAAGAAAACTTGCTGCTAAACGTAGGGATTATGAGATGAGTTTTCGTGATTTGCGTTATCATTATCATGGTAATACCTAGATCTATTCTTGTTTTTATGCCTAGCTAGGGGCGTTAAAAGATAGCGCTTGTTGGGAGGCAACCCAATTTTATTTTTGTTTATTGTTTTTTGTTCCTGCTTAGTAATAAATAATTCATCTAGATTCTGTTTAGATGTGGTTTTATGCTTTTCATTAGTGTTTGTGTCAAGTAGAACCTTTGGGAAGACTTGGGGGAAGTCTTTGCGATCTTGCTGTAAAATACAGAAACTTTCGCACTCACGAGGTTTACTGCCATTTTTTACTGGAGAGTGAGATTAGGTTGATTATTTTTTCATATGATTAATAGACAAATTCCTCACGTCCACCAATTTATTTCAGAATTTTTGGGGTTACATAAGTATTCGAAACCTACAGATTACTACAGACTGTTCTGTTTTTGACAGATTCTGTTTTTCGTGTGTTGTTTGCTTATTTTGATGAATCTATGGCTAGTATGGGGGGGTATGAAATATAGAGAAGTTGGAATAAAGTAGGTTTAACACCAATATAAATAAAGAATGAGTTCATTAGAGTAACTTGACGTGGTGGTTTGTTTTCTTATACTAATGGAGCTCATGAGATTTTCTGTTGAGTTTTGTGTTGTGAAGTTTTCAAGTTTTGGGTAAAATTTGATGGATTTTGGAATAAGGAGTGGCAAGAGCCTAAGCTTGGGGATGCACAAGGCACCCCAAGGTAAAATTCAAGGCAACCAAAATCCTAATCTTGGGGATGCCCCGGAAGGCATTCCCTCTTTCATCTTCGTCCATCGGTAACTTTACTTGATGCTATATCTTTATTCAGCACATGATATGTATTTTGCTTGGAGCGTCTTGTATGATTTGAGTCTTTGCTTTTTAGTTTACCACAATCATCCTTGCTATACAGACCTTTTGGATAGACACACATGAATCGGAATTTATTAGAATACTCTATGTGCTTCACTTATATCTTTTGAGCTAGATAAATTTGCTCTAGTGCTTCACTTATACCTTTTTAAGAGCACGGTGGTGGTTTTATTTTATAGAAATTATTGATCTCTCATGATTCACTTATACTACTTTGAGAGTCTTTTAGAACAGCATGGTAATTTTCTTTGGCTATAAAATTAGCCCTAATATGATAGGCATCCAAGATGGGTATAATGAAAACTTTCATAAAAAGTGCATTGAATGCTATGAGAAGTTTGATTCTTTATGATTGTTTTGACATATGAAGATGGTGACATTAATGTCATGCTAGTTGGGTAGTTGTGAATTTGAGAAATACTTGTTCTAAAGTTTGTGACTCCCGTAGCATGCACGTATGGTGAACCGTTATGTGATGAAGTCGGAGCATGATTATTTATTGATTGTCTTCCTTATGAGTGGCGGTCGGGGACGAGCGATGGTCTTTTCCTACCAATCTATCCCCCTAGGAGCATGCGCATAGTACTTCATTTCGATAACTAATAGATTTTTGCATAAGTATGTGAGTTCTTTATGACAAATGTTGAGTCCATGGATTATACGCACTCTCACCCTTCCGAGATATATTGCCATGCAACTTACCACCATTCCGTTTGTTATGACACGTTACATCATTGTCATATTGCTTTGCATGACCTATTATGGCATTTCCATAGCCATTCCGAGATATATTGCCATGCAACTTACCACCATTCCGTTTGTTATGACACGTTACATCATTGTCATATTGCTTTGCATGACCTATTATGGCATTTCCATAGCCATTCCGAGATATATTGCCATGCAACTTACCACCATTCCGTTTGTTATGACACGTTACATCATTGTCATATTGCTTTGCATGATCATGCAGTTGACATCGTATTTGTGTCAAAGCCACCTTTATAATTCTTTCATACATGTCACTCTTGATTCATTGCATATCCCACTACACCGCCGGAGGCATTCACATAGAGTCATATTTTGTTCTAGCATCGATTTGTAAGTAAATAAAAGTGTGATGATCATCATTATTAGAGCATTGTCCAAAGTGAGGAAAGGATGATGGAGACTATGATTCCCCCACAAGTCGGGATGAGACTCTGGACGAAAAGGAAAAAAAGAGGCCATAAAAAAGAGGAAAAGCCCCAAATAAAAAATAAAAATTGAGAGAAAGGGAGAAGGGACAATGTTACTATCCGTTTACCGCACTCCATGATCTTCATGATAGAGAATCTCCTATGTTGTCACTTTCATATACTAGTGGGAATTTTACATTATAGAACTTGGCTTGTATATTCCAATGGTGGGCTTCCTCAAAATGCCCTAGGTCTTCGTGAGCAAGCAAGTTCGATGCACAGCCAATTAGTTTCTTTTTTTGAGCTTACATACACTTATAGCTCTAGTGCATCCGTTGCACGGCAATCCCTACTCACTCACATTGATATCTATTGATGGGCATCTCCATAGCCCATTGATACACCTATAGTGCTATGTCCATGGCTCACGCTCATATATTGCGTGAAGATTGAAAAAGTTTGAGAACATCAAAAGTATGAAACAATTTCTTGGCTTGTCATCGGGGTTGTGCATGATTAAATACTTTGTGTGATGAAGATAGAGCATAGCCAGACTATATGATTTTGTAGGGATAACTTTCTTTGGCCATGTTATTTTGAGAAGACATGATTGCTTTGTTAGTATGCTTGAAGTATTATTATTTTTATGTCAATATTAAACTTTTGTCTTGAATCTTTCGGATCTGAACATTCATGCCACAATAAAGAAAATTACATTGAGAATTATGCTAGGTAGAATTCCACATCAAAAATTCTCTTTTTATCATTTACCTACTCGAGGACGAGCTGGAATTAAGCTTGGGGATGCTCGATACGTCTCCAACGTATCCATAATTTTTTATTGTTCCATGCTATTATATTATCTGTTTTGGATGTTTAATGGGCTTTAATATACCTATTTATATTATTTTTGGGACTAACCTACTAACCAAGGCCCAAAGCAAATTGTTGTTTTTTTGCCTATTTCAGTGTTTCGTAGAAAAGGAATATCAAACGGAATCCAAACGGAATGAAACCTTTGGGAGAGTTATTTTTGGAACAAACGTGATCCACGAGACTTGGAGTGGACTTTAAGAAAGAAGCGAGGAGGCCACGAGGCAGTAGGGCGCGCCCCCCACCCTCGTGGGCCCCTTGCAGCTCCACCGACCTACCTCTTCCTCCTATATATACCCATATACCCTGAAAACATCCAAGAGCACCACGAAACTCTATTTTCACCGCCGCAACCTTCTGTACCCATGAGATCCCATCTTGGGGCCTTTTCCGGTGCTCTGCCGGAGAGGGAATCGATCACGGTGGGCTTCTACATCAACACCACAGCCTCTCCGATGATGTGTCAGTAGTTTACCACAGACCTTCGGGTCCATAGTTATTAGCTAGATGGCTTCTTCTCTCTCTTTGGATCTCAATACAAAGTTCTCCTCGATTCTCTTGGAGATCTATTTGATGTAATTCTTTTTGCGGTGTGTTTGTCGAGATTCGATGAATTGTGGGTTTATGATCAAGATTATCTATGAACAATATTTGATTCTTCTCTGAATTCTTCTATGCATGATTTAATATCTTTGCAAGTCTCTTCGAATTATCACTTTGGTTTGTCCTACTAGATTGATCTTTCTTGCAATGGGAGAAGTGCTTATCTTTGGGTTCAATCTTGCGATGTCCTGTCCTAGTGACAGCAGGGGCAGCAAGGCACATATTGTATTGTTGCCATCAAGGATAAAAAGATGGGGTTTGTATCATATTGCTTGAGTTTATCCCTCTACACCATGTCATCTTGCCTAATGTGTTACTCTGTTCTTATGAACTTAATACTCTAGATGCATGCTGGATAGCGGTCGATGTGTGGAGTAGTAGTAGTATATGCAGAATCGTTTCCATTTACTTTTCACGGACGTGATGCCTATATACATGATCATGCCTAGATATTCTCATAACTATTCGCTTTTCTATCAACTGCTCGACATTAATTTGTTCACCCACCGTAAAATCTGCTATCTTGAGAGAAGCCACTAGTGAAACCTATGGCCCCCGGGTCTATCTTCCATCATATTATTTTCCTATCTACTTGCTATTTTTGTCGTTGTTTATTTTGCAATCTTTATTTTCCAATCTATACAATAAAAATACCAAAAATGTTTATCTTATTATCTCTATCAGATCTCACTTTCGTAAGAGATCGTGAAGGGATTGACAACCCCTTTATCGCGTTGGTTGCGAGGTTCTTGTTTGTTTGTGAAGGTACTAGGGACTTGTGTGTTACCTCCTACTGGATTGATACCTTGGTTCTCAAAAACTGATGGAAATACTTACGCTACTTTGCTGCATCACCCTTTCCTGTTCAAGGGAAAACCAACGCATGCTCAAGAGGTAGCAAGATGCAACTAATATCACACTGCATATACTAAAGGTGTCTCGTCATATTGATTCATGCGGGATACAAAAAACTATAGTTTTATGTATGTACATGCTTAATAGACAGACGTACTATGTACTAAAAACAGGAAGGCATGTCACATTAACAGGTATAATATATAAACTAAGCAGAATAGCACATGCAATTTAACCAGATTGGAAGAATTACAGTCTAGACACCATATGCAACATGCAACCACATATCACACTGCCAAGTTAGAGAAAGCACATGTGATGCTGGTGTAGGAGAAATGCAGTCATCAACTACAGAGCTACGTCTACTATCTTCGTCTAGCCTTGTTGTTTCTTGAGAATCTTGTGGGGAGGCTGACACTGCATTCTTCAAAATAAGATCTTTTCTCAAAGTAACCTGTTGGGGGTGACTGTCGCATCATAAGTTTTTGATGAGGGATACACAAGTACATTAGTTTGATGTAAGAACATGGTTAACAGACAAATGTACTAGTATGTACCAAAAATAGGAAGGCATGTCATATTCGAAGGTATAATGTGTAAGCTAAGCAAATGCAATTTAACCAAATTGGAAGCAATATAAGCTAGACATCCGGGTGGAGTGGTGAGCATGATCATTGAGGACCTGAGAGCCTGGTGGGAGGCGGGCTGCTTCGCCACCATTGTGGCTTTTTAGTTGGCTTCCATGTGATGCCTGTCTGTGTTGGGCTTGTCACTGGCTCGGCCAGTGCCCTGACTAGCTATTTGTCTTCTGGTGCTCCCGGGATGGTGGTTCATGTAAAAAATATATTTCCTTATCTTAATAAAGACCGACTTCGGCCTTTCGAATACAACCTAGACACCATATGCAACATGCAACCATATATGACACCGCGAAGTTAAAGCAAGCACCTGGGATGGTGGTTCATGGAGAGCAAGGTCATCAACTCCAGAGCTACGTTTACTATCTCCATCTGCTGACACTGCACCCTTTATAAGGGGGAAACGTGTCTGGCCTAGCTGCATACCACGCTGGAGCAACTTCTCTCTCTTGTTTTCTGCTTCTGTTAAGGCAGCAGAGTCTGAAATACCCTCGCATAAAAACACAATAGTTAGAGTATGGGTGAAGTGTGTGTAGAACTAGTGCACTATAAAAGTAGCAGATAGCAGGTGGCTAAAAACTAAATGACAGGAGACATATGATAGCTCTACCGCATTGCATGGCAAACAAAATTAGATTTTACTCCATATGATGTTGTAATATACGAGCACAAGGATCGCTGGGAAATGCGGGTACTACTCCAGCACACCACCACATGTGGTCCTATCAAAATAACAGTCGACTGAAAATAAATAGGTCAGTCGATTTTTTATGAACTGTCCTATCTATAAGGAACGGGAAGATGGCCTTTGTCTACCTCCCACCAGTCATTGTTGACGGTCTTTCTCGAACCGCCAGCAACCACCCGCATAGATCCCTCCCTCCATCGCCCCGCCCTCCTCGACCTCACACTGTCGCCGTGCTTGGCAGCGCCCCTAGGCCATCCCTTTAATCCCGGCCAACCTATAGATCGGGCGCCAGCAGCTCTAGGCCTCACACGCCCCTAAGATAAACATCGAGGCGCTGCTTCCCTGGCGTAATAGGTGGACTAGCGCCTGTTACGCCCGGGAATGCCTCCTTTAATTAGCTATCAACTAACTAGCTAGGAATTGAAATCCAGGGGGCGACGGACCTCCAGCTAAGGTGAAATAGTTATGAGGAGAAACCTTGGGCATCGGGAGTTACTAGGAACATCTAGTATCAAGAAGAAGCGGTCAACTAGTGTCTTTTGTGGGATGAATACCGTGCAAGCAGACACGTAAGATTTGCATGAATAAGGGAAGAGGAGTACCATTTATGGTTGCCAGTGCTACGTCCTTGAGAAGTCACACCGATTTTCTTGTTTTTACCTGGGGAACCGATGTTTTTGAGGAGGGTGGAGCCTTGGAAAAACCCATGACCAAATTGTTGACTGTGTTGCGGTGTCCGTCTATCGGTGGAGGGGAAGCAGATCTGAGGCAGCGAAGGACGGCGTAGCAGGAACAGCTCCGGTATGGTGGACGGTGGCGAAGTTGGAGTGACAGTGGTGAGGCGCAGGATGGCGTGGTTGAAATGGCTCAGGTACGGACTGCTCAACCTCAGCTTCAACTACTAGCCATGGAGTGCGTTGCGGTTGAGGCTGCAGTGGACGGCGACGTCGGGGTATCGGCTCGGGTATGATGGAGGAGGCCGGTGGTTGATGGGTGGGATGGGGAGGCGGACGGAAGACGCCAGGGTTTTGCGGCTGCTGGAGAGGTAGTTTTGGCGTCCACGGAGTACGAATGGGGAATCGGACGGGGGGCGGAGGGCAGGGGGAGCTAAGGGAGAACCATGTTTCGGACTGGGATGCGCTTGTTTTTGGCTTTTTTGAATAGATGGGACGCACTTGTTTGAAATTTGGGGAAAGTACAAACTTTGCCCCCCTCTTAAATTTGAGACCTACTGTGGGTAGGGGGTAGGATGGTAATCCTAGGTGTCCCAAATAGTGGGTGGGAGCGATTTCGACCGCGCGCATGTGTGCTTAGGCGGCCATTATGTATGGATGTTTTTCGGAGGCGGTTGCGTGGCGTCTAGAAGAAGCTACAAACCTACCCCGGTTTAGACCTTTGGACGTCGGGCTGGTAGGTTTCACGGGTCGGAGCTACAAAAGTAATTTCCTTCTACAAACATTGGTCTCACGCGGTTTTAGGCGAGTAGAGGCTCTTTTGGCGCTTCCTTCGAAATTTTGAAACAGAAGCATTCATGTTTAGAGTACTCTTGAACTTTGAGGATTGACCTAAACAGACAACGTTAAATTTGACCTTGTATGTTTGAAAACCTCATTAAATTATCCGCTTCTTTTTGAAATTTTGACACTTGAAAATCCTATAACTACGATTATGTTGGAATGGAGGAGGTAAATTTGAATCTATTTTGTGCACAACTATATATGTGCTATAAAGTACAAAAGCAGAGCAAAGATTGGTGCCCCCATAATTTAGGTATGATTTACAAATGCCATGATATCGAATTCAAATAATTGAATGGACTTCATGTTGAATTTGAACTTTTTAAACTACCTTAAGTTGAATTCAAATGTATGCTAGCTCATAGCTAGCTATTTATAATGTTCGTTGTGTAACTTCTGTATGTATAATGTGCTTTACACACACAACATGAACTACACTCACGTTTATATTCGATTGCTAAAGCGATGCATTGTTTGGAGTTCAAAATACTATGTGGATAAATTATGTCGAATAATAACATAGACATGCTCAAATTTGATAGAATCTAGATGTCTAATGGATTAATGATCGTTCCTTACGCGAATTGCAAATATCATGATCCCATCCTAATATTCGGATACAATTTATATCTTTAATCAATGTGTACATCAGTCTTTTACGTGTAGTTTCACTTTCCATCGGTGTTCTCTCACACATGCTCACACACTCCCTCCCGAGGTGTCTTTCTCGCAGAAATGATCTCGATATAACCCTCCCTCCCTCTCGTAACCATTTACGACTGTTTTCAGTAACCTTTATCACAAGCACTCTTCCTCTCACAAGCATACACATGCACAATCCCCATCGACCCATTTCTATATACATAGAACTGCTTACGTGTCTCCTATACACACATTATCTTTAGGCCTTCCTCTCACACATTGTCTCACACCTCTCTTCCTAATCGACGAGTATGATTCTAGCAGAGCATTTATGTAGGATGCCCTTAAAGTTAGGTTGGATGATTAGTAATATCAGAGATAAGGGGTTACCTTAGTCTGAGGATCTAGGGTTACAAATCCTAGCCGGTTTTGTCAGTGGACACAGAGTCCTTCACGATTCTGCTATCTTGGTCTTGTACGACTAGTCATCCATGGGTCTCCCTAAATGCGTCATGGGCCCACCAATGTGGCGTAGGATGGAACTGAACCAAGGGCCTCACCTCGGCCCACCGGACCTCACGCAGTGACACACCCTCTGCCCCCAGGTCTCGTTATCTTCTCACACCCACACATACCAACACAGACACCACACAAAAAAAATCTCCTCGTGCCTCTATCCCCTCCCCCCTTGCATATACACACTCAAGGGAATCTCTCGCCGTGACATCATATTCGTATCTCTCTCTCTCTAGACCCATCTGATTTCTTGTGCTATCTCTCCCACGCACCTCCCCCCGCAGGCCCCTCTATACATGCCTCTCTCGAATATGTAATACACACACATACCTCTCTAGGCCCTGCCAAATGCATCAACTACACATTCACACATGTTACATCACGTACCCCATTGATCTAAAAAGCCCTCTCTTCATGTTTATTTCACATACAACATTCCTTTTGAATAAAGTGTGGCCAAAAAATTATTTCAGAATTTCTACATATATACAACATTACAAAGTTATATGGAGGAGTATGAACGTGAATTTGCATTGCATGGTGCCCACAATGATATTTATTCTGCACTGTGAATTTTTATATTTTTATACTATATATAAAGTTAGTCATAATAATGAGAAACGAAGAGCATCTCTCTCTCTCCATCGCATACACCCCCTCTATGCCCCTTTCATGTACGCACACAAACTATCTCCAGGTGCTCTAAAAGTACGCCCCCAGCACATTCACGCATGTTTCGTCTTTCTCTCGCGATATATACAATGACGATCATTATATTTGAAGCGAAAGCACGATATGTACATTGGGCATCAAAATCCACTCATTACGGTCACCATTTGTGTTTTGTGGTTATTATATAGTCACGGGCTCACCGTACAACTCCGTATTTGCTCAAGACACGACTAGTTGACCAGTTAAACACTCCACGTGGCACAACTAGTGTTGCATCACATTATCTCACTACCATTGGGCCCACCTGTAGGCTTGTATCGACTCCACACTCTTATCAAAAATAGAGTTGGTGATCATGGTGTGCCTGCCATCCTGCAATATAGGTCGTCCGATTTATATCTGACGGATAGGAAGGAATCTATGACAATTTTGTAAAAAGGTACCCACACACCTTTCCACATTTGCAAATAAGGCCTTCCCTCGTTCATCCTTGTCTCTCACAAGATAAACTAGTCATACAAATGCATCTTGATGTTACGTGCAATGCATGGGCATCTTGCTAGCAAGAATGAAAACAAACGACAAAAAATATATTGGACGGTGGTTCGAAGACATGACCGCGGGCACAGCGGACAAGGTGGCCTTGTATTGGTATACTGAGTCGTGTTTTTTAACACACAGGAGTTGGTGTGGTGATTATACACACATGCCCGCATGCACACGAACTGCATGCATGCAACACTCACACGAACACATGCAGCCACGCACGCATGCAACACTCACATGTACACATGCAGCCACAAACGCACGCAACACTCTCTCTCTCACACACACACACAAACACACACACGCGCGCGCGCATGCATGCACACCCGACACGACCAACACATACTCTCGCGCTGAAGTGCTCAACCAACACGTGCATGCGCACACATCAGGCCCTGACAGACACATACACAACCAGGTGGTTCCCGCGCACAGGTTGGAGTCTTGTCGTGCCTGCGTAAATTTGTGTTTATCTAACCTTTTTCCTATGCGAACTAACAGGTGGGACCCACAAGGAACATGGTCAATTTAACTAGTCAACATGGTGCCACATAGACTAATTGGCTGGTCAACAGAGTGCAATCCAATGCTGAACGGTGAGCAAGTGACCATATAATCACCGCAAAACATATATAGTGACCATAATGAGTGTATTCTGAAGTCCGGTGACCGTATTACACTTTTCTCTCTGTAGGCCCTCAAAAACTACATCTCTACACATTCTCGCATGTTACATCTAACAACAATGCAACACAACACTACTACTACACTCTAACACAGTAAATCATATGTGTTTTTAGTACTATAGTATCATCTACCACGCGATGAAAAATCCTGCCCTTTCCTGTTTAATCGGGTTTGTACCGATGGATCGTGCGAAATAGTAAAACTGTAGTACTATAGTACTATATAGTACAAGTAACAGTTCACTGGGCCGCCGTGTCGTGTACTCCTCCGTCATAAGAGTGGAGCGCTCGCTTTCATAAATGTTCTAGTCCCTTTCGCTGACATGTGGGGCATCAAGCTACCGGGTCCACGTGCCATACCGTAATACAGAGTAGAGCAGCGGGGGTGAAGCACCCCAGTCATGGAGCCAGTGTAGTAATGAGCACTGAGGCATCAAATCACAAAGTTGCACCTTTCCCGCAGTTAAGTTGGAGGGACGAAGTAATAATGCTAAAAAAGAAGTTGGAGGGAAGAAGCAACCATCATTTCACTCATTGCTAAATCTGCTTCTCCCTCATCTTCGACAAGTTAACCGCGTGTTGCTTCTGCAGTTGTTATGCCTCATGTGGGACGTGGATCGGCTTCTTAAAGCACTGACACGTGGGACCGCATGTTAGCAAACCGCCAGGCCAACGTCCTCTAAAAATAAGAAACCTCCCCCGCCATCCGCGTAGCAAAATCACCTCATTTTTGCAAATCTTGATTCTATAATTTTTTTAGATCAATATAATTGAGATTTGTATAGATAGCACACATGAGCAAAACCAAGTGGTACGGTTAATGGCATCCACAATGTGTAGCCAAATGTTAAAATAGATTTTGGCATTGATGGGAACCATCATGGACGGTGCTTCCAAAGCCAAAAAGATGGAACTGAAGCTCCCTGATTGATTGATTGAAGGAATAGAAAAATGCAACGTCTCTCCTCTTTCTCCCGTGCTTGGAAGCATGTACAGTATAGAGCACAGAGTCTACTCCCCTATACCTTCTATCACAAATCACAAAGTAGTGAGGCGTCAAATCACAAAGCACGGACGAAGCAACCATCATTTCACTCTTCGCTAACTCCGCTTCTCCATCGTATTCTTTGAAAACCATCTCACCGCACTAAGTTGGACGGACGCCGCTATTGTGTACTAGTAGTACTAGTACATTTACGTGTCCTTTGGTTTAGCGGACTTCCTGGATGCAAATAAGGCGGTTGACTCGGCTTGCAGGCGTCACTTGCAAATGACTTACCGTGGTCTCCCTCAATGGTGTTTTCCGTCGAATGCACTTTGTCAAATTACAACCTTCGAGATATCATCGACATCACCGTAGTGGAGAAGGAAGTAAAATAGTTACTACCTCCATTTTTTGTACACAAGGCTAGTATATCAAAATTACAATTTGCAAAAGGCTAATAACACTAATCGAGGAAAAATTGATGGGTTTTGCCTCGTACTAGCAACCAATGACATTAATATACCCTTGCATGCATGCAGAAGTGAGAAGGTTAGTTTGCTTGGCGCTGCCTTAATCAAGCATTGAGGACTGAGATGGTTAGCTCTTTGGGCTTTGGAGAAAAAAATACGCATTAATTGACACGTCAAACGAGGATTTGTGTCAATTAATCCTGCGAAGGAAAACCTCACCTTCCTTTTTTAACACTAGTACTCCTAGTATGTACATACGTACTTGTATCCTATTTGGGTCTAGGCCTTGCATTGCCATACTTCGCCACACTTTTTTGCCAAGCTTGACTAAAGTTTTCAAAATGAAAAGGAGGTACACTTGTGCACGGCTGCCGCGGTCGCACCGCACCCTCACACAGTCGGTCCTGCATGTCGCGGTCGCACCGCACCCTCACACAGTCGCTCCTACACGCCGCAAACCCAACCAAGGGAATGCACCCTCACTGACACGTGCTACCGCAGGTGAACAAACCAAACTCATCCATCCTACCGCTGACACATAATTTTCATTCATACAATATGTTTATCCAAGCGCATGTTGGGTAGGATTCGTACGACCTGTGCGGTGGTCTGTTGGGGAAGAAGAATAGGTGAGGAAGAAGGGTTAGGAGACGGAGGATATTCATCCAACCGCCTAAAATGGTAGACTGACCCAAATGAAGAAAGTCAGGCGACTTGCATAACAATATATGTTTTTACACAGCAAAAGATCCCTAAAAACAACAACATAAAGAAAAACTATCACTGCTCGTGGAACGAGATGGCCTCGTCGTCTTTGGCTGCCGGCGCGAACCAGTCATAGCTGCAGATGCGTGTCTCTGCATCGTGGTTGTCCTCGACCTCCAGCTCCTCGTTCACGCGGAGCGTGCGGGCGCTCTGCATGGACGAGAGCACCGCTCAGTTCAAGTCCAGGGTGTCTGGTTCCGCCTGCAGGTGGGCCTCGATGGCAGCAGCATCCACAGGCTCCACGTCGAGTTGAGCCTCTGCCGCCCAGTTCAAGTCCAGGACATCCGGTTCCGCATGCAAGAGGGCCTCAATGGTAGCAGCATCCGCGCGCTCCGGGTTTAGTTGAGCCTCTGCCGCCCGGTTCAAGTCCAGGACGTCCGGTTCCGCCTGCACGAGGGCCTCGATGGCACCGGCATCCGCGCGCTCCGCGTCAATTTGAGCATCCGCCGCCCGGTTCACATCCACGACATCCGGTTCCACCCACAGGTGAGCCTTGATGGCAGCGGCATGCGCTCGCTCCATGTCGAGTTGAGCCTTTGCCTCCCGGTCCTCCTTTAGTATCGCCAGGTTGAACTTCTGGTCCTCCTGCACCATGGGGGACCCGGACGCCGGCATGAAGTCGACGTCCATCATCTCATACCCATCGGGGGCCTTCTGTGGCGCGACCTACGCCATGAACATTGGATCGGCTTCCTCCTCGTAGCTTGGCTCCAGAGAACTCAAGGATTGGCCCGCCGCAAAGCGAGCTTGGGAATGGAGATCTGTGGCGCCGACTGCCGCCGCGATTTCTGCACGGTGCTCCGACGTCAGCATCTTGTAGTACGTGATCTTGTGGCACACCATGGCTTTCTAGCGAACTAGGGGACGCTTGATGCGGGCTCATGGATGGAAAGGTGGGGGAATGGGCTGGAGAGGAGGTGTGGTTTTGGGGCGGTGGCTAGCGTAGGCCGAGCAACAAAGGTTCTGGTGTGAATAGTGGTTCTGGTGGCGACCGGTCAATCGGTTTTGGCTGTACATCGCTCTTGTCGCGTTCGCATGGCACCCTGGCACGCTCGACCCTCCATGTCGCTCACCGAATGGAACGCTCTTCCTCTTGCATTTTCGCTCGCTTGTGGGACCCTAGTTGAGAGCAAACCAACGTCCCTCCCCTCCCCCGCCCGCGTCATTTATACTACCACTCCCACCCTTTTATGCGGAGTAAATAAAAACAAAGGGAGTATAGTACTACGGATGAGGATCCCCTGACGTGGCCAAACCCATTGAGTAACTGACATGCGGGGCCTAGCAAGCATGGGTTCTGCCAGTAAGTGACCGAAAGGGAGGCTAAGGCAGGGATACCTACGTCAGAGGATCCACTTCCACTACTACTCCCTCCTTCCATCTACTATACAGGGCCTAATGTGTTTTTCGAGGCTAACTTTGACCAAATATTAGAGTAATAATATATGACATGCAACTTACACAAAGCATACGGTCAAATTCATATGTGAAAGGAGCTTCCAATGATATAATTTTCACATTATACATCTCATGTACTATTAATCTTGTCAGTAGTCAAAGGCGGTTTTGAAAAATGCATTAGAGCATGTTTAATAATATAGCCAGCCGATGGCTATAAGGAACTTCCATGTCACCTATAGCCATCATCTATATGCACTCATACCATAGTGTGGGCTATAAGGTTGGCTATTTCCCGCAAAAATATATAAGGATGGATATTGTATTAGTACTTTTTTCCATCTCCTCTCTATCTCTTTCTTCACATTTATTATCTTTACCTAGGAATGTGTATATATCTAGGCTCTTGCATGAGATCTCACTCCCCTTACTTTTTCACATCTCTCTCCTCCACATAGGCAAAAGTAACATGTAAGCGGGCTATAAGCCCACTATTGTACTTGCTCTTAGGCCCTATATAAATGGAAGGAGGGAGTAGTATGAGCACTGCGTACTCTACTACAGATGTTGTCAGTACTCCACTAGTACTATTGGAGCGGGAGCTTAAAAAAGTTACTATTAGACTGGCTATACATGGCGAAATACTAGTAGGAAGAGCATGTGTGAGAACAAGCACATTCACATGGTCGAAAACAAATTGGAAACCATCTCTGTTTGAATACAAATCTAGGAGTACGTACGAATCTAAAAATATTGATTGGGCGTCATTGAATGTTGATACTTTTTTCTGTAAGTTTGATCAAAGTAGAGATACTTTGACTACACATAAAACTTATATGTAAACTAGAAAGGATCGGAGAGGGAGTATATTGTACATTCAAAAGCGAAATGAACATTGAATACCCTTTATATATGATTTGTAGATGCTATGATCACCGGTTCAAAATTTTGAATCCGCCTTAGGTATCAGACATGCACCCACTCGTTCTCTCTCTGTTTCATCTCGGGGTCCGAAGATCGATTGAAAGAGGACTAGGGTGGGTACAATACATTCATTTCGCTTATGAACATATGATATACTCCCTCTGATCCCCACAGACCCCCGTCAAGATGTGTCGGGGCATGAACCGAATGGGATGTCAAAACTAAGACAGGAAGCCACACGTCGTGGAGGCAAAGTGAAACTTTAAACGGACCATTTGTTTGTATGCACGTCGGACAAATTACAACATTGGAAATACAAGCATGGTCTAGGCCCACATGTGAATGATACTCGGCAGAATCTTCAAATGAGGCATGTGGGAGGATGGACTCGACCGGAGGGCGACATGATCGATGCAGAAGAGTGTTGGAGAGGAATGAGAAATAAGCAACGCCGCATGATTATACTTGAACGGCTCAAATAAACAATAAGTTGTCTCGTTTTCCGTTCCGTCTTGGTCACGGAGTAAGATACTCCCTCTATTTTTATTTACTCTGCATATTAGGTTTTACTAAAGTCAAACTTCATAAAATTGGAGAAAATTTATATAAAACTAGCAAGATGCCCGTGCGTTGCACGGAACATCAAGATCTTGTGGGAGAAAGGGATGAACGAGGCAAGGCCTTATCTGCAAATGTGGAGAGGAGTGCGGGTAAATTGTCATAGTTTCCTTCCTATCCATTAGATATAGATCGGACGGCCTATATTGCAGGATGGCAGGCACACCATCATCACCAACTCTTCTTTTTATCTACACTAGCAAGATGCTCGTGCATTGCACGGAACAACAAGATGCATTTGTATGTGTAGTTCATCTTGTAGGAGAAAATGATGAATGAGGGAGGGCCTTATTTGCAAATGTGGAGAGGGGTGTGCGTATATTTTTGGAAAATTGCCATAGTTTCCTTCCTATTTATCAGATATAAATCGGACAGACTCATATAAAAAACAGACTTGGTGATGGTGGTGTGCCTGCCATCCTACAATATAGGCCGTCCGATTTATATCTGACGGATAGGAAGGAAACTATGGCAATTTTGCAGAAAGGTACCCACACACCTCTCCGCATTTGCAAATAAGGCCTTCCCTCGTTCATCCTTTTCTCTTACAAGATAAACTAGTCATACAAATGCATCTTGATGCTACGTGCAACGCACGGGCATCTTGCTAGTAAGAGTAGAAATATGAACATTTACAATAGCAAATCTATATGATGTGAAAGTATATTCAATAATGAATCTAATGGTATTGGTTTGTTATTGTATATGTTATTATTTCTGTCTATAAAGTTTGTCAAAGTTTACAAAGTTTGACTTTGAGCAAAGCTACAATGCGGAGTAAATAAAAATAGACGGAGTACGCAGGGACTAGTATAGTTACTACTGTCGGAACGTGGTAAGTTGGACCCCTAAATGCGGGCACTGACCGGGCACACCTCAATTATTCTTTCAAACAGTCGGACACCTACATTTAGCACATCATCCAGCTACTTAATCAAGTGTTACTCTTCACTACTTGAAAAGGAAAAGGGTGGTACCGTACCCAAAACCACCACACTTGGGGCTAAGGTAACAACTTGGTATTGTACCACATTTGAACCAGGGCGCAAAAACCACCTGTTCTGCGCCTAATGCGCAACACGGAGCACTGCCGCTCGAATATGGACGGGAAATCAGGGAAACTGACATGTGGGGCACACCTGTCGGGACGACGTGGCATAGACTAGTCCAATGGAGGAGCTGGCCCACGACCTCTCCTCGCCACCGGCAACCGTTCATGTGGGTCGTGGGGGCCAGCAACGTTGCGCAGCTCCAGCACCGCCGCTGGACATGGCGACCGCTGTGAGAGACACGCTCATCGTCACTGGACACTTCGATTTTAGTGTGCCGAGGGTGGCGTTAGCGCTATGGAACGACCAGCAGATCAACACCCAACTTGTCGAGGATGCACGGGGCCTCGAAGTGCGCACGCGCCGCGATGCGTCCGTGGAGTGGTGTAGCGTGGCTAACTGCATCCCTAGGACCTGAGACCATGTCAGGTCGTCTTGCTTTTTCAATGACATGTGGGGTCACATGTGAGGAAAGGGCATCTCCAACGTTTCCACGACCGCAGCTGACTACCCTGGCACACCAAAACCCTCGTCCCTCGTGCCATTGTGATACATCTCCAACGTATCTATAATTTTGTATTGCTCCATGCTATATTATCTACTGTTTTGGACTATATTGGGCTTTATTTTCCACTTTTATATTATTTTTGGGACTAACCTATTAACCGGAGGCCCAGCCCAGAATTGTTGTTTTTTGCCTATTTAAGTGTTTCAAAGAAACGGAATATCAAACGGAGTCCAAACAGAATAAAATCTTCGGGAACGTGATTTTCTCACCGAACGTGATCCGGGAGACTAGGACCCTACTCCAGGGGGTCAAAGAGGAGGTCACGAGGGTGGGGGCGCTCCCCTAGGGCGCGCCCCCTGCCTCGTGGGCCCCTCGATGCTCCACCGACGTACTCCTTCCTCCTATATATACACACGTACCCCCAAACGATCAGAAGAGGATCCAAAAACCTAATTCCACCGCCGCAACTTTCTATATCCACGAGATCCCATCTTGGGGCCTGTTCCGGAGCTCCGCCGGAAGAGGGCCGTCATCACGGAGGGCTTCTACATCATCATAGCCCCTCCGATGAAGTGTGAGTAGTTTACCTCAGACCTTCGGGTCCATAGTTAGTAGCTAACTGGCTTCTTCTCTCTCTTTGAATCTCAATACAAAGTTCTCCCCCTCTCTTGTGGAGATCTATTCGATGTAATCTTCTTTTTGCGGTGTGTTTGTTGAGACCGATGAATTGTGGGTTTATGATCAAGTCTATCTATGAATAATATTTGAATCTTCTCTGAATTCTTTTATGTATGATTGGATATCTTTGCAAGTCTCTTCGAATTATCCGTTTGGTTTGGCCAACTAGATTGGTAGTTCTTGCCATGGGAGAAGTGCTTAGCTTTGGGTTCGATCTTGCGACGTCTTACCCAGTGATAGAAGGGGCAGCAAGGCACCTATTGTATCATTGCCATCGAGGATAACAAGATGGGGTTTATTTCATATTGTATGAATTTATCTCTCTACATCATGTCATCTTGCTTAAGGCGTTACTCTGTTTTTAACTTAATACTCTAGATGCATGCTGGATAGCAGTCGATGAGTGGAGTAATAGTAGTAGATGCATAATCATTTCGATCTACTTGTCACGGACGTGATGCCTATATACATGATCATACCTAGATATTCTCATAACTATGCTCAATTCTGTCAATTGCTCAACAGTAATTTGTTCACCCACCATAGAATACTTATACTATTGAGAGAAGCCACTAGTGAAACCTATGGCCCCCGGGTCTATTCTCATCATATCAATCTCCATCACTGTAATCTTTCTTTGCTTTTTTACTTTGTTTTTACTTTTTACTTTGCATATTTATACCAAAAATATTATATCTATCAGATCTCACTCTCGTAAGTGACCGTGAAGGGATTGACAACCCCTAATCGCGTTGGTTGCGAGTAGCTATCGCTTTGTGCAGGTACGAGGGACTTGAGCGTGGGTTCCTACTGGATTGATACCTTGGTTCTCAAAAACTGAGAGAAATACTTATGCTACTCTGCTACATCATCCCTTCCTCTTCGGGGAAAACCAACGCAAGCTCAAGATGTAGCAAGAAGGATTTCTGGCGCCATTGCCGTGGAGGTTCGCGCAATTCAAGATTTGACTCCCGACAACGAGCCATTTCTGGCGCTGTTGCCGGGGAGTCTACGCAAAAAGTCAACATACCAAGTACCCATCACAATCCCTATCTCTCGCATTACATTATTTGCCATTTGCCTCTCGTTTTCCTCTCCCCCCAATTCACCCTTGCCGTTTTATTCGCCTTCTCTCTCTCTCTATCCTCCCTCTCTATTTGCCTCTTTTTGCCCGCTTGCCTTTTGTTTGCTCGTATGGTTGGAATAGTCTATTATTTATTACTAAACAGAGAACTTAAGATCTATGGATCCTCATCCGCTTGCCAATCTTTTTAAGAGATCCAATTATGATGAACCAATTCCTAGTGATTTGGATGCACTAGATTATCTTTATAAGCTTTTGCCTGAAATCCGTAAATCTGAAAATCGTGATGAAGTGCTTTATGAAGTGACTCGTGATAGATCTTTGAATAAAAATCATGATTTCAATGATTTTATTATAAATTCTCTTGATGTCAATTGTGCTAATAAAATGCAAAACCCTAAGCTTAGGGATGCTAGTTTTGCTATGTCTACTACTTGTTGCAATGATTATGATTGGGGTGATTCTTCTTATGATCTTGAAAATTTATTTAAGCCCCATGATAAATATAAGATTGATAATAGTTTTTTCAATAATATTGAAAGTGGGTTTGGAAGAGTGTCAACTTTAGATCCCACATATTTGGAGAATGTTCAATCTTATGAAGTTTTTGATAAAAGTCCGTTTGGAGAATGTTAATGTTAATCCCACTATTTCAGAAAAGTGCCAACTTTGCATGCATGTGGATCATGTTGAGAATATTTTATGTGATAGCTATCTTGTTTAATTTGCTTATGATCCTACATGTAATTACTATGAGAGAGGAACATATGGTTGTGGAAATTTTCATGTTACTAAATTACCTCTCATTATGTTGAGATTGCTATTGTTTCTTTCCGCTTCCTTGCATATGCTAGTTTTTGCTTGCCATGATAATTTGTTTGCCTATAAGATGCCTATGCGTAGGAAGTATATTAGACTTAGATATGATTGTATCATGTTTTATGATGCTCTCTTTGTGCTTCAATTCTTATCTTTCTTGTGAACATCATTAAAATCGTATGCCTAGCTATAAGGCTTTAAAGAAAAGCGCTTGTTGGGAGACAACCTAATGTTTATCCTCTCTGTTATTTAATACATAAATTATTTAGCCTCTGTTTTGGTTGTGTTTTTTGTGTTTAATTAGTGTTTGTGCCAAGTCGAACCGTTGGGAAGACTTGGGGAAAGTCTTGTTGAACTTGCTGTAAAAAACAGAATTTTAGCGCTCACGAGAATTACTGTCATTTTTTATTTTAAGTGTGATATTTAGTTAATTCTTTTTGAATATGATTAATATATAAATTCCTCACGTCCAGCAATTTATTTTAGAATTTTTGGGGTTCCATATCTTGCGGTAGCTACAGATTACTACAGACTGTTCTGTTTTTGACAGATTCTGTTTTTCGTGTGTTGTTTGCTTATTTTGATGAATCTATGGCTAGTAAAATACTTTATAATCCATAGAGAAGTTAGAATACAGTAGGTTTAACACCAATATAAATAAAGAATGAGTTCATTACAGTACCTTGAAGTGGTCTTTTGTTTTCTTTCGCTAACGGAGCTCATGAGTTTTCTATTTTGAGTTTTGTGCTGTGAAGTTTTCAAGTTTTGGCTGAATTCTTTTGATGGATCATGGAACAAGGAGTGGCAAGAGTCTAAGCTTGGGGATGCCCATGGCACCCCCAAGATAATCCCAGTACACCAAAAAGTCAAAGCTTCCGGGGCATCCCCTCTTTCGTTCACTTCCATCGGTAATTTACTTGGAGCTATATTTTTATTCACCAACATGATATGTGTTTTGCTTGGAGCATCTTGTATTATTTGTGTCTTTGTGTCTTAGTATGCCACAATCATCCTTGCTGTATACACCTTTTGAGAGAGCCATACATGAATTAAAATTTGATAGAATACTCTATGTGCTTCACTTATATCTTTTGAGCGTAGTAGTTTTGCTCTATGTGCTTCACTTATATCTTTTGAGCTAGATAATTTTGCTATATGCGCTTCACTTATATCTTTTGAGTGTTATAGTTTTGCTCTTTGTGCTTCACTTAGATCTTTTAGAGCATGGTGGTGGTGGATTTGTTTTAAAGAAACTATTGATCTCTCATGCTTCACTTAAATTATTTTGAGAGTCTCTTAATAGCATGGTAATTTGCTTAATAATAATATGCTTGGTATTCAAGATTTGTGAAACTTTCTTTTAAGTGTGTTGAATACTAATAAAAGATTGAAGCATGATAATTGTTTTGAGATATGGAGGTGATAATATTAAAGTCATGCTAGTTGAGTAGTTGTGAATTTAAAGAATACTTGTGTTAAGGTTTGTGATTCCCGTAGCATGCACGTATGGTGAAATGTTATGTAACGAAGTTGGAGCATGATTTATTTATTGATTGTCTTCCTTATGAGTGGCGGTCGGGGACGAGCGATGATCTTTTCCTACCAATCTATCCCCCTAGGTGCATGCGCGTAGTACTTTGCTTTGATAACTTCTAGATTTTTGCAATAAGTATATGCGTTCTTTATGACTAATGTTGAGTCCATGGATTATACGCACTCTCACCCTTCCACCTTTGCTTGCCTCTCTAATACCGCGCACCTTTCGCCGGTATCATACACCTACCATATACCTTCCTCAAAACAGCCACCATACCTACCTATTATGGCATTTCCATAGCCATTCCGAGATATATTGCCATGCAACTTTCCACCATCTAGTTCATCATGACACATTCATCATTGTCATATTGCTTAGCATGATCATGTAGTAGACATAGTATTTGTGGCAAAGCCACCGTTCATAAATTCTTCATACTTGTCACTCTTGATTCATTGCATATCCCGATACACCACCGGAGGCATCCATATAGAGTCATACTTTGTTTTAGAATCGAGTTGTAATCATTGAGTTGTAAATAAATAAAAGTGTGATGATCATCATTCAATAGAGCATTGTCCCAATAAAAAAAGAGAAAGGCCAAAGAAAAAAAGAAGGCCCAAAAAAGAGAAAATAAATAAAAAGGGGCAATGCTACTATCCCTTTTTTCACACTTGTGCTTCAAAGTAGCACCATGATATAGCGAGTCTCATATATTGTGCTTCAAAGTACCACCATGTTCTTCATATAGAGAGTCTCATATGTTGTCACTTTCATATACTAGTGGGAATTTTACATTATAGAACTTGGCTTGTATATTCCAATGATGGGCTTCCTCAAAATTGCCCTAGGTCTTCATGATCAAGCAAGTTGGATGCACACCCACTAGTTTCTTTTGTTGAGCTTTCATACATTTATAGCTCTAGTGCATCCATTGCATGGCAATCCCTACTCACTCACATTGATATCTATTGATGGGCATCTCCATAGCCCATTGATACGCCTAGTTGATGTGAGACTATCTTCCCCTCCTTTTTGTCTTCTCCACAACCACCATTCTATTCCACCTATAGTGCTATATCCATGGCTCAAGCTCATGTATTGCGTGAAGATTGAAAAAGTTTTGAAAAAGTTAGAGTATGAAACAATTTCTTGGCTTGTCATCGGGGTTGTGCATGATTTGAATACTTTGTGTGGTGAAGATGGAGCATAGCCAGACTATATGATTTTGTAGGGATAACTTTCTTTGGCCATGTTATTTCGAGAAGACATAATTTCTTTGTTAGTATGCTTGAAGTATTATTATTTTTATGTCAATATAAACTTTTTTCTTGAATCTTCTAATCTGAATATTCATACCACAATTAAGAAGATTTGCATTGAAATTATGCCATGTAGCACTCCGCATCAAAAATTCTCGTTTTATCATTTACCTACTCGAGGACGAGCAGGAATTAAGCTTGGGGATGCCTGATACGTCTCCAACGTATCTATAATTTTTGATTGCTCCAGGCTATATTATCTACTGTTTTGGACTATATTGGGCTTTATTTTCCACTTTTATATTATTTTTGGGACTAACCTATTAACCGGAGGCCCAGCCCAGAATTGCTGTTTTTTGCCTATTTCAGTGTTTCGAAGAAACGGAATATCAAACGGAGTCCAAAATGGAATAAAATCTTCGGGAACGTGATTTTCTCACCGAACGTGATCCAAGAGACATGGACCCCACCCCAGGGGGTCAAAGAGGAGGTCACAAGGGTGGGGGGCGCCCCCCCTAGGGCGCGCCCCCTGCCTCGTGGGCCCCTCGGTGCTCCACCGACGTACTCCTTCCTCCTATATATACACGCGTACCCCCAAACGATCAAAAGAGGAGCCAAAAACCTAATTCCACCACCGCAACTTTCTGTATCCACGAGATCCCATCTTGGGGCCTGTTCCGGAGCTCCGCCGGAAGAGGGCCGTCATCACGGAGGGCTTGTACATCATCATAGCCCCTCCGATGAAGTGTGAGTAGTTTACCTCAGACCTTCGGGTCCATAGTTAGTAGCTAGATGGCTTCTTCTCTCTCTTTGAATCTCAATACAAAGTTCTCCCCCTCTCTTGTGCAGATCTATTCGATGTGATCTTCTTTTTGCGGTGTGTTTGTTGAGACCGATGAATTGTGGGTTTATGATCAAGTCTATCTATGAATAGTATTTGAATCTTCTCTGAATTCTTTTATGTATGATTGGTTATCTTTGCAAGTCTCTTCGAATTATCCGTTTGGTTTGGCCAACTAGATTGGTAGTTCTTGCCATGGGAAAAGTGCTTAGCTTTGGGTTCGATCTTGCGGTGTCCTTACCCAGTGATAGAAGGGGCAGCAAGGCACGTATTGTATCGTTACCATCAAGGATAACAAGATGGGATTTATTTCATATTGCATGAATTTATCTCTCTACATCATGTCATCTTGCTTAAGGCGTTACTCTGTTTTTAACTTAATACTCTAGATGCATGCTGGATAGCGGTCGATGAGTGGAGTAATAGTAGTAGATGCATAATCATTTCGATCTACTTGTCACGGACGTGATGCCTATATACTTGATCATGCCTAGATATTCTCATAACTATGCTCAATTCTGTCAATTGCTCAACAGTAATTTGTTCACCCACCATAGAATACTTATACTCTTGAGAGAAGCCAGTAGTGAAACCTATGGCCCCCGGGCCTATTCTCATCATATCAATCTCCATCACGTTAATCTTTCTTTGCTTTTTACTTTGATTTTACTTTTTACTTTGCATCTTTATACCAAAAATACCAAAAATATTATATCTATCAGATCTCACTATCGTAAGTGACCGTGAAGGGATTGACAACCCCTAATCATGTTGGTTGCGAGTAGTTATCGCTTTGTGCAGGTACGAGGGACTTGAGTGTGGGCTCCTACTGGATTGATACCTTGGTTCTAAAAAACTGAGGGAAATACTTATGCTACTCTGTTGCATTATCCCTTCCTCTTCGGGGAAAACCAACGCAAGCTCAAGACGTAGCACTCGCGCGGTGCGTTCCCAGCCGACGCCAGCTGCCCACATTCATGCCATCCGTCCGTATGCCATTGCTAAGTGGCTCGGTGCCCGAGGAACCAACTCCGGCGACTTAATGATGCACCCAAACGCTTGGCCTCACCGGAATGCGCTACTTAATGCGGCAATGCCCGGCTAACCTCCACACCATAGCGCATCGTCCTGCTACCTGGCACCACATCTGCCATGACCGCGAGCACGAACGCTCTATAGGAGAGCTTGTCTTCGGGGATGAAGCTCGAGGTCGCCACCCTCGCTCAAGTCGCCGCTCGCGACGCAACAGCGGTGTAGCCGGACACAGACGCGACCGCACAAGCGGTGGCCATGGTGGCGGCCAACGACGGGAGCATCGTCAGCCACGCGTCCTACTTGCCGCCGTCCAACGTCCGGCATCGCCGAGGTCGAGGACTCCTTCGAGGATGAGTAGGGCATGGGAGTGGGATTACGTAAGTGGGATTACGTAGGTGTAGCCTTACTCGTCCTAAAAAACCCAACTAAGCCAACCTCCCAGCATATCGCGCAGGAAAAGACCCGGTCGTGCCGTTTTAGTCAGGATTACCGGATTACTGGTAGTTGTATCGATGGATCGCGTGAAGCACCAAGTTTTTTTTGAGGGGGCGAAACACCTAGTTTTAAAGGAAAAAGGCGGTACATGAAGGAAATACGCCCTAGAGGCAATAATAAAGTTGTTATATATTTCCTTATATCATGATAAATTTTTATTATTCATGCTAGAATTGTATTAACCGGAAACTTAGTACATGTGTGAATACATAGACAAACAGAGTGTCACTAGTATGCCTCTACTTGACTAGCTTGTTAATCAAAGATGGTTAAGTTTCCTACCCATGGACAAGAGTTGTCATTTGATGAACGGGATCACATCATTAGAGAATGATGTGATTGACTTGACCCATCCGTTAGCTTAGCACTATGATTGTTTAGTTAATTGCTATTGCTTTCTTCATAACTTATACATGTCCCTATGACTATGAGATTATGCAACTTCTGAATACCGGAGGAACACTTAGTGTGCTATTGAACATCATAACGTAACTGGGTGATTATAAAGATGCTCTATATGTGTCTCCGATGGTGTTTGTTGAGTTGGCATAGATCGAGATTAGGATTTGTCACTCCGATTGTCGGAGAGGTATCTCTGGGCCTTCTCGGTAATGCACATCACTATAAGCCTTGCAAGCAATGCGACTAATGAGTTAGTTGCGGGATGATGCATTACGGAATGACTAAAGGGACTTGCTGGTAACGAGATTGAACTAGGTCTTGAGATACCGATGGTCGAATCTCGGGCAAGTAACATCCCTATGACAAAGGGAACAACGTATGTTGTTATGCGATTTGATTGAAAAAGACCTTCGTAGAATATGTAGGAACCAATTTGAGCATCCAGGTTCCGCTATTGGTTATTGACCGGAAGTGAGCCTCGGTCATGTCTACATAGTTCTTGAACCCGTAGGGTCCGCACGCTTAATGTTCAATGACGGTCGATATGATGAGTTTATGTGTTTTGATGTACCAAAGATAGTTCGGAGTCCCGGATGTGATCACGGACATCATGAGGAGTCTCGAAATGGTCGATACATAAAGATCGATATATTGGATAGCTATGTTTGGATATCGAAATGGTTCCGGATGAGTTTGGGCATATACCAGAGTACCGGGGGGTTACCGGAACCCCCCGGGGAGTCAATGGGCCTTATTGGGCCTTAGTGGGAGAGTGAGGAGGCAGCCAGGTGGAGGGCGCCCCCCAAGCCCAATCCGAATTGGGTGGGGGGCCGGCCCCCCTTTCCTTCCCTCTCTTTCCCTCTTCCTTCTTCTCCTGCTCCAACTAGGGAAAGGGGGGAACCTACTCCTACTGGGAGTAGGACTCCCCCTTGGGCGCGCCATAGAGAGGGCCGGCCCTCCCCTCCTCCCCTTCTTTATATACGGGGGAGGGGGGCACCCCATAGACACACAAGTTGACAGTTGTCTTAGTCGTGTGCGGTGCCCCTCCGCAGATTTCCACCTCGGTCATATCGTTGTAGTGCTTAGACAAAGCCCTGTGTCGGTATCTTCATCATCACCGTCATCACACCGTCGTGCTGAAGCAGCTCTCCCTCGGCCTCATCTAGATCAATAGTACGAGGGACGTCACCAAGCTGAACGTGTGCAGATCACGGAGGTGCCCTGCGTTCGGTACTTGGACTGGTCGGATCACGAAGACGTTCGACTACATCAACCGCGTTACTAAACGCTTCCGCTTTCGGTCTACGAGGGTACGTGGACACACTCTCCCCGCTCATTGCTATGCATCACATAGATAGATATTGCGTGATCGTAGGTAAATTGTTTGAAATATTGTGTTCCCCAACAGTGGCATCCGAGCCAAGTCTATGCGTAGATGTTATATGCACGAGTAGAACACAAAGGAGTTGTAGGCGTGGGTATATACATTGCTTGCCATCACAAGTTGATTCTTGATTCAGCGGTATTGTTGGATGAAGCGGCTCAAACCGACATTACGCGTACACTTACGCGAGACTAGTTCTACTGACTTGCTTCACACACAGGTGGCTAGTGGGTGTCTGTTTCTCCAACTTTAGTTGAATCGGTTTCAATGAACATGGTTCTTTCTAAAGATCAAAAGGCAATCACTATACTACGTTGTGGTTTTGATGCGTAGGTAAGAACGGTTCTTGCTAAGCCCGTAGCAGCCACATAAAACATGCAACAACAATGTAGAGGACGTCTAACTTGTTTTTGCAGGGCATGTTGTGATGTGATAGGGTCAAGACGTGATTATATAAATTGTTGTATGAGATGATCATGTTTTGTAACATAGTTATCGGCAACTGGCATGAGCCTTATGGTTGTCGCTTTAATGTATGAAATGCAATCGCCATGTAATTGCTTTACTTTATCACTAAGCGGTAGCGATAGTCATATAAGCAATAGTTGGCGACGACAACGATGCTTAGATGGAGATCAAGGTGTCAAGCCGGTGACGAGGGAGATCATGACGGTGCTTTGGAGATGGAGATCAAAGGCACAAGATGATGATGGCCATATCATATCACTTATATTTGACTGCATGTGATGTTTATCCTTTATGCATCTAATTTTTCTTAGTACGGCGATAGCATTATAAGATGATCTCTCAATAAATTTCAAGGTATAATTGTTCTCCCTGAGTATGCACAGTTGCTACAGTTCGTCGTCCCAAGACACCACGTGATGATCGGGTGTGATAAGCTCTATGTTCACATACAACAGGTCCAAGCCAGTTTTGCACACGCAGAATACCCGGGTTAAACTTGACAAGCCTAGCGTATGCAGATATGGCCTCGGAATACTGAGACCGAAAGGTCGAGCGTGAATCATATAGTAGATACGATCAACATACTGATGTTCAACATTGAAAACTACTCCATTTCATGTGATGATCGGACATGGTTTAGTTGATATGGATCACATGATCACTTAGATGATTAGAGGGATGTCTATCTAAGTGGGAGTTCTTAAGTAATATGATTAATTGAACTTTAATTTATCATGAACTTAGTACCTGATAGTATTTTGCATGTCTACGTTATTGTAGATAAATGGCCCTTGCTATTGTTCTGTTGAATTTTAATGCGTTCCTAGAAAGCTAAGTTGAAAGATGATGGTAGCAATTACACGGACTGGGTCCGTAACTTGAGGATTATCCTCATTGCTGCATAGAAGAATTACGTCCTGGAAGCACCATTGGGTGCCAAACCCGCTGCAGGAGCAACGCCAGATGTTATGAACACCTAGCAGAGTAAAGCTGATGACTACTCGATAGTTCAGTGTGCCATGCTTTACGGCTTAGAACCGGGACTTCAACGTCATTTTGAATGTCATGGAGCATATGAGATGTTCCAGGAGTTGAAGTTAATATTTCAAGAAAATGCACGGATTGAGAGATATGAAGTCTCCAATAAGTTCTATAGCTGCGAAATGGAGGAGAATAGTTATGTCAGTGAGCATATACTCAGAATGTCTGGGTACCACGGTCACTTGACTCAGTCGGGAGTTAATCTTCCAGTTGATAGTGTCATTGACAGAGTTCTTCAATCACTGCCACCAAGCTACAAGAGCTTCGTGATGAACTATAATATGCAAGGGATGGATACGATAATTCCCGAGCTCTTCGCAATGCTAAAGGCTGCGGAGGTAGAAATCAAGAAGGAGCATCAAGTATTGATGGTCAACAAGACCACCAGTTTCAAGAAAAGGGGTAAAGGGAAGAAGGGGAACTTCAAGATGAAAGGCAAACAAGTTGCTACTCAAGTGAGGAAGCCCAAGTCTGGACCTAAGCCTGGGACTGAGTGCTTCTACTGCAAAGGGACTGGTCACTGGAAGCGGAACTGCCCCAAGTATTTGGTGGAGAAGAAGGATGGCAAAGTGAAAGGTATATTTGATATACATGTTATTGATGTGTACCTTACTATGCTCACAGTAGCGCCTGGGTATTTGATACTGGTTCTGTTGCTAATATTTGCAACTCAAAACAGGGGCTACAGATTAAGCGAAGATTGGCTAAGGACGAGGTGACGATGCGCGTGGGAAATGGTTCCAAAGTCGATGTGATCCCCGTCGGCACGCTACCTCTACATCTACCTTCGGGATTAGTTTTAGACCTGAATAATTGTTATTTGGTGCCAACGTTAAGCATGAACATTATATCTGGATCTTGTTTGATGCGAGATGGTTATTCATTTAAATCAGAGAATAATGGTTGTTCTATTTATATGAATAATATTTTTTATGGTCATGCGCCCTTGATGAGTGGTCTATTTTTACTAAATCTTGGTAGTAGTGATACACATGTTCATAGTATTGAAGCCAAAAGATATAAGTTCAATAATGATAGTGCAACTTATTTGTGGCACTGCCGTTTAGGTCATATTGGTGTAAAGCACATGAAGAAACTCCATGCTGATGGTCTTTTGGAATCACTTGATTATGAATTACTTGATGCTTCTGAACCATGCCTCATGGGCAAGATGACTAAGACTCCGTTCTCCAGAACAATGGAGCGAGCAATAGACTTGTTGGAAATAATACATACTGATGTATGCAGTTCGATGAGTGTTGATGCTCGTGGTGGGTATCATTATTTTTTGACCTTCACAGTTGATTTGAGCATATATGGGTATATCTACTTGATGAAACATAAGTCTGAAACATTTGAAAAGTTCAAAGAATTTCAGAGTGAAGTGGAAAATCATCGTAACAAGAAAATAAAGTTTCTACAATCTGTTCGTGGAGGAGAATATTTGAGTTATGAGTTTGGTCTTCATTTGAAACAATGCGGAATAGTTTCGCAACTCACGCCACCTGGAACTCCACAATGTAATGGTGTGTCCGAATGTCATAACCGCACTTTATTAGATATGGTGTGATCTATGATGTCTCTTACTGATTTACCACTACCGTTTTGGGGCTATGCTTTAGAGACGGCTACATTCACGTTAAATAGGGCACCATCAAAATCCGTTGAGATGACACCTTATGCACTATGGCCTGGCAAGAAACCGAAGTTTTCGTTTCTTAGATTTTTGGGCTGCGATGCTTATGTGAAAAAGTGTAGCGACCCGACCTCAAACGGTCAAGTCTCTATGCTTCAGTGTCATCCCTGGATCGGTAATGCTGACACACATAGTACTCAAAGGATTTATAACAGAGTAGCAATCACACACTTATTACATCGAATGTCTCCAAAAGAGAACTTATTACAATAAATATGGCTTAAGGCCATCTAATACGATAACAGCGGAAGGCTTCGAAGATAAAGTGACTCCATCAACTCCAACGTCATAGCTGAGCTGCACGACAACGACCTAGCGAACATTATTCCTCGTCTGAAAAGTATGCAACGTGATATGTTGCAGCCCGAAAACGGGTCAACACACGGAATATGCTGGCAAAATAACACAGTAGAGCAATGAACATAAATAGGCTATCACTATATGCATATATGGCTGGTGGAGGCTCTATGGTTATATAGTTTTTGCGAAAAGCCAAATTTTCCCTACAACAAAGGAATAAATTTTATTTTAACTATCATGGTAGTTTAAACATCATTGAGAAGGTTCCTCCAACTCAATACCAATTAATGTAGTTCATTAACCCAACAAATTAATTTAGAGTGATGAGATACAATAGGAAAATCCAAGTACTAGATAGTCAAGATGTCCATAACCGGGACACGGCTAACCATGATTATATTGTACACTCTGCAGAGGTTTGCACACTTTTCCCCACAAGACTCGATCTCCTCTGTTGGATTTCTCGCACTACATGATGTTTGAGAAACGGACGACCGAGACACAGTCTTTCAGAAGCATTTACTCTTTACTCTGGGTGGACAGTTACACCTACTTTCCCTCACATCTGCTAGCCCACCACTGAAAGAGGTCACACAACTTACTCATACTATGCCAGAGCCCATAATAGCTTGTGGCTGCACACGGAAGTTTCTAGCATGAATAATCTTACGATCCCTTTGAGCCTGGGTGGCGGACCGTAGGATGATCACATGGGTACTCCGGGATATCCTAGGACAACACTGGATTCTCCAGGTGCCCGAACAAGCAATCCACCCAGATGTGTATTAAAGTTGCCACCTTAAGTTGAACCATTAATTAACAATATCACATCTGTCATGGATACACTCAAACCCAATCCACGTCTACGAGCATAGCATAGCAATAAGCAACGTAGAGGTAACTCCCGAGGGCTTGATAATAAAAACAGGTAATAGGTTCTACCTCATCATCTACTTCCCAAACCCCCAAGTTAATCACATCCTAATCATGCAGTGTTTCAGGATAGGAACTAATGCATAAAAACTAGGTAATAAAGGGGTATGATCAAAGTGTTACTTACCTTGCTGATGATCCGTGAAACCTAGAGACTCGTAGTAGCACGCTTCGCACTCCGGGTGTTCTATCGCAGACAAACAATAGCATACATAAGCAATCAAACAAATATGCACGGGTAAAACTCAAATAAGAAGATCTAACCAGAAAGTTCAACTTAAGAACTCCGGTTTGCAAAAAGAATCAAATCAAACGGAGCAATGACACACAAACTACGAAAGAAACAAGATCTGATTGCTAATCTGGACTAAAGTCAAATTTTACAATACCTAAATCTTGTTCAAGTTGGTTAAACAGAAAGAGGGCTTCGAGACGAAGATCTAGGCGCTTGAATTGCCTGATTCCGATAAACGAGCCGAAAGAAAACCTAAAACGAAAATCGGATCAGAAATCTCGATCGAAAATAATCGCGAAAAACCCGAGAAAAAGAAAAACGGACGAACAGGCTAACGAACGAAGGTGCGCTGTCTGTGACTAACGGGCGAAAACTGCTCGTTAAAATGAACGTACGGACGAATGTCCGCTGAATAAACTAAACCAAGAAAACCAACGAATCGGTCTAAAAACGTAACTAGGGTTTTTTTTGAAAAAACCGGCGGTTTTTACGTAAACCAAAAAAACGAACGGCGAGATTTGCGAACTCCAGTGCGGCTCCGGCGGCTTCCGTCGAGCGGGCGGCGGCGCAGGCGACGGCAGGGTGCAGCGCGGGGTGGCGGAGGGCGGCGCGGCAGGGGCTTGGCGGCAGCGCAGCAGCAGGCGGCGAGCGGCGGCGTCCGGCGGCGAGGCTGGCGGCGGTGGCGGCTTGGGGCTCCAAGGGGGGCCCGGGTCCGGCTTTTAAAGGGGGGAGGCGGCTTCCGGGAGGGGGCGAGGCCATGGCGGCGGCGGCTCGGACTCCCTAGAAGAGTCCGGCTTGGAGACGACGGCGGCGCGGGGCTTGCTGGGTCGCGGCTCAGTTCGATCCGGCGGGCTTTCTCTTTTTTTTAAACATATTCCGCCGAAAAGAAATCCTACAAAAAAATAAAAAAAATCTAAAAATACCAAAACAAATTTTCACCGTCTAAATACAATATTTAGAACATGGTGAACGTTTTCTTGGCCTAAAATGCATAAATTTTTCCTATGCAAATAAAATAGCAATAAAATCTGAATAAAATCAAATAATTGACTTTAATATTTTTCCTCCTATATTTCATTTATTTTGGTGAAGTCATATTATCTCCTCTCTTATATTTTTATATGAAATATTTTCGAAGAGAAAATAATAAAACAACTGATCCTCGTTTCCATATTTGATAAAATTCAAATATGAAAACCGTGAAATCCCCAACTGATCCTTGAGTTGCTTAGAATTTCGAGGATCGCGAAACGAAAATAAAATAAAATATGATATGCATGAATGACCTACGTATAACATTCCAAATTGAAAATTTGGGATGTTACAAACCTACCCCCCTTAAGATGAATCTCGCCCTCGAGATTCGGGTTGGCTAGGAACTAGGTGTGGGTGGTCTTTGCAAAGATCATCCTCTCGTTCCCAGGTGGCTTCATCCTTGGTATGGTGGCTCCACTAAACTTTGCAAAATTTGATAACCTTGCTGCGAGTAAGTCAGCTAGCAAACTCTAGAATCTTGGCAGGCTTCTCCGCATACGTCAAATCACTGTCCAACTGAATTGCTTCCAGGGGCACTATATCTCTCAGAGGAATATCGGCCATCTCCGCATGACACTTCTTCAATTGGGAAACATTAAACACATCATGTACTCCTGACAGTCCTTCGGGTAACTCCAACTTGTAGGCAACTTCTCCCATGCGTTCCAAAACACGGTACGGTCCCACAAATCTCCGAGCTAATTTCCCCTTAACACCAAAACGTTTAACACCTCGAAGAGGTGACACTCGCAGATACGCTCTGTCTCCGATTTCATAGACTACCTCCTTGCGTTTTGAATCTGCATAACTCTTCTATCGGGACTGAGCTACCTTCAGTCTATCTTGAATTAGTTTAACCTTCTCTTCTGGTTCCTTAATCAAATCTGGTCCAAACAACTGGCGGTCTCCAACTTCATCCCACATCAACGGTGTTCGGCATCTTCTCCCATACAATGCTTCGAACGGTGCCATCTTCCAACTAGCCTGGTAGCTATTGTTGTATGAGAACTCTGCGTAGGGCAAATTATCATCCCAACTAGATCCGTAGTCTACTGCACAAGCTCTCAACATGTCCTCCGGAATCTGATTGACTCTCTCAGTCCGTCCATCTATCTACGGGTGAAAAGCTGTACTGAACTCTAGCCGGGTAGCCAATGTCTGGTGCAACTGATGCCAAAACTTTGAGGTAAACTGTGTTCCTCTATTTGATACGATGGTCCTCGGAACTCCATGCAGACACACGATCCTGGTCATGTATATCTTGGCCAACTTCGCACTTGTATATGTGGTCTTCACTGCGATAAAGTGAGCCACTTTGGTAAAGCGATCAAATACTACCCATATAGAATCATATCATGATTTGGTCCTCGGCAATCCGGTGATAAAATCCATGCCAAGATTATCCCACCTCCATTCGGGTATCGGCATAGGCTGTAGCAATCCTGCTGGCTTCTGATGTTCTGCCTTCACTCTCTGACATACATCACAGACGGCTACATACTCGGCAATATCCTTCTTCATACCAATCCACCGGAAATGCTCCTTGAAATCCAAATACATCTTGGTGTTTCCGGGGTGTATCGAGTATGGCGAGTCATGAGCTTCCTGTAATATCAACTTCCTGATCTCTGCATTATTGGGCACATATATACGGTCCTCAAACCACAAGGTGTCGTGCTCATCCTCACGAAACCCTTTGTCTTTCCCTTCACTCATCTTCTCCTTTATATCAGTGATATCTTTGTCATCCTTCTGAGCTTCTCGAATCTTTTCCAATAGTGTTGATTTAACCTCCAATGTTGCCAAAAACCCTTTAGGAACTATTTCCAATCGAAGTTCCCTAAGATCCTCGGCAAACTCCTTTGGCATCCCTCCGCTTATGATGGTGTTGACATAACTCTTACGGCTCAAAGCATCTGCTATGACATTGGCCTTTTTGAGTGATAATGCAGCTTCATATCATATCCTTTATGAGTTCTAACCATCTCCTCTGCCTGAGGTTCAGCTCCTTCTATGTGAAGATGTACTTCAAACTCTTGTGACCCGTGTATACATCGCAATGGTTTCCGATGAGAAAATGTCTCCAAGTCTTCAACGCATGCACTACGGCAGCCAACTCCAAATCATGCATGGCATAATTTAACTCATGCGATTTCAATTATCGTGAGTTATACGAAAAAACTCTTCCGTCCTGCATCAGTACTCCTCCAAGTCCTAAGCGAGAAGCATCACAATACACTTGGAAGTCCTTGCGTATATCCGGCAGAATCAACACTGGGGCTGTAGTCAAACGTTTCTTCAACTCCTGGAGACTTGCTTCACATTCTTTAGTCCAATGGAATTTGGTGTCCTTCTTCAACAACGCCGTCATAGGCTTCGCAATCTTAGAGAAATTTTCAATAAATCTCCGATAATATCCCGTGATTCTAAGAAAACTGCGGATCTCTCCAACTGAGGTGGGTGCCAACCACTCAGTGACTGACTGAACCTTGGTTGGGTCCACTGCTATACCCTCTCCTAATATGACATGTCAAAGAAATCCAACTTCCTTCAACCAAAACTCACATTTACTAAACTTGGCATACAACTGATGTTCCCTGAGCTTCTCGAGAACTAAACGTAAATGTTCCTTGTGCTCCTCTTCACTCTTCGAGTATACCAAGATATCATCAATGAACACCACAACGAGCTTATCCAAGAACTCCATGAACACCTTGTTCATCATACTCATGAAATAGGCAGGGGCGTTAGTCAATCCAAAAGACATGACCGTATACTCATACAGCCCGTACCTTGTGGTGAAAGTTGTCTTAGGTATATCCTTCTCTCGAATCTTCAGCTGGTGATATCCTGATCGCAGATCGATCTTTGAAAACACTTTAGCTCCTGTCAACTGGTCAAATAAATCATTGATCATCGGCAGGGGGTACTTGTTCTTAATTGTCACTTCATTCAACGCACGATAATCAACAACCATTCTTAGAGACTTATCCTTCTTCTCAACCAAAAGCACTGGGGCTCCCAATGGTGATGAACTCCTTCAAATATAACCTTTCTCCAACAACTCCTTAATCTGCTTCTTGATCTCTTCTAGATCGTTTGCGGGCATTCAGTAGGGTCTTTTTGATATTGGCCTGGTACCTGGCAATAGCTCTATCAAAAACTCGATGTCTCGATCCGGTGGCATGCCTGGTAACTCCTCTAGAAAAACATCTGGGTAATCCTTCACTATAGGCACTTCCTCCTGAACAACTCCCGTGAGGGTATTTACTTGGCTCCTCCTAGGCGCATGCCTAGATACATACTTGATCCTTTTGCACTCTGGGGTGGTGAGCAAAATTGACTTACTCGCGCAATCGATGTTTCCCCCATACATCGATAGCCAATCCATTCCTAGTATCACATCCAATCCTTGTGACTCCAAAATTATCAAGTCTGAGGGGAAAACATGGCTTCCAATGGCTAATGGCATCTGAAAACATCCACTGATTGCCATATACTCAGCTCCGGGTGAGGTTACTAGCATAGGTGTCCTAAGGACTTTAGTGGGCAGTTTATACTTATCCACGAATCCCCTTGATATGTATGAATGTGATGCACCAGTATCAAAAAGAACGATTGTAGTAAATGACTTAACCAAAAACTTACCAATAGCGGCATCAGGCTGCTCCTCAACCTCCTCCACGTTCACGTGGTGCACTTGTCCCCTGTTGAAAGGGTTGGGCTTCTACCCGGCGCTTCCATTGCCATTTCCATTCTTCACTTCAGGGCACTCAGTGGCGTAATGTCCAGTCTTCCCACACTTGAAATAAGTATTGTGACTTAGGTCCTTCTTGGCTGGTGTGGCTGGGTTAGAGCAGTTCTGATTACTACCTGCTCCGTTCTCGTTTCCATTCTTGGGGCCACTGTGGTTGTGAGAACTCCCTCCATTGTGGTTGTGACATCCATGGTTATGGACAAGTCCTCCCGAGTTCGGGGTTAATCGAGGCTTCTGCTGAGCTCCTGAGTTGTACCTTCCTTGTCCATACTTTCTTTTGCGGCTCTCAACTTGCTGTTGCTTCCCTTCAATCATAAGAGCCTTGTCTACCAACTCCTGGTAGTTGTCGAATATTGCCACCATCAACTGCATGCTCATCTAATCATTTAGCCCTTCCAAAAACTTCTCCTGCTTTGCGGCATCTATGGCCACATCATAAGGGGCATAACGAGATAGCTTACTAAATTCATCCACGTACTGCCCCACAGTACGGTTCCCTTGGCGTAAGTTGCGAAACTCACGCTTCTTCATGCTCATAGCTCCAGTTGAGACATGGGCTGTGCGGAATGCTTGCTGAAACTGATCCCATGTAACAGTGGCTATAGGATAGGTGACAGTGTAATTCTCCCACCATGAGGCTGCTGGTCCATCCAACTGATGTGCGGAAAATCGCACCTTCTCAGCATCTGTGCATCCTGCAGTGGTTAACTCCCTTCCAATCCTGCGGAGCCAATCATCTGCCACTATCGGCTCGGTGCTACTGGAGAACACCGGCGGCTGCAACCTCAGAAAATGGGCTAAGTTGTCAACTGGTGGTGGTGGTGATGCATTGTTGTTGCCTTGGTTTTGAACTAACAACCGCATCAGTGTATTCTTCTGCTGGATCAACTGAGTGAGCTCCGGTGGAAAGGTAAATCTGGGGTCATGTCTCAGAGGCATCTGAGGGTTTAGAGGGAAGAGAAGTAGAATAGAATGAGGTCTGGTGAAGAAAACACTACCCATATGCACATGAGACAAACACAATCATATCACTCAATCAATCAAGCAAGGTCATACAAATCGATCTAACTATCTTTACAAAAGTGCTCAAACTACACTATATACATGGTAGACTATTACTACTGTTTTGGTGGTCATCTAGAAATTTTGATCAGTGGAAGACTCCATGATGTCTGCTCCAGCTTCGTCTTCAAAGTCATCATCACTACTATCCGGGTCAGAATCGGTGTCGTCGATGATGATGTAGTCTACAGGACGAATCTCCTTAGGTTCGTCGTCTTCTCCTCCTGGCGCGGGGTCTCCCATGAATACTCCTAGCTTCCTTGTCAGATCATCATTCATCTCCACTAGAATCGTCATCTCCTCCTCGTATCCATCGTGTGTAGACTTGAGTTCTTCTTCAAGCTCGGTGATCCTTGTCATTGCCTTCTTCAAATCTATCATGCATGCGCACATCTGATTCTCCTGGCGATGAATGTGCTGGTTTAACTCCTGGATGAAAGCTACGATTGATCTCTCCTTCCTAGTGCTGATCATCTCCCATTGCTTATCTCGGCGCCCACAAATCTGGTAGACAGTATCCTTAAGCTCCTTATGGTAAACTTCTCCAATGCATCCCATGATGATGTGGGCTGCGATACTCTTTCCTAGGCACCCCAGGCTTTACACTTTATGCTTCCGGCTCGTATGTTGTGTGGAATTGTGAGCGGATAACAATTTCACACAGGAAACAGCTATGACCATGATTACGCCAAGCTATTTAGGTGAGACTATAGAATACTCAAGCTTGGTATTCCAATGTTCAGGTACTTAGTGACTTCCTTCAACTGTCGTCCAAAAGGTGTTTCTTCATCCGGTTGTGCAAACTTGTTCCTTGCGTCCGCCATCCTAAAGAGTAGAAAATGGGGAGGAGTCAGAAATGAGAAGAGAGTAGTGATCTAAGGCTTTAGCTTAGTGGTCGTGTCCTAAACTCAGCGTGTGCTCTGATACCATCTTGTAGCGACCCGACCTCAAACGGTCAAGTCTCTGTGCTTCAGTGTCATCCGTGTATCGGTAATGCTGACACACACAGTACTCAAAGGATTTATAATAGAGTAGCAATCACACACTTATTACATCGAATGTCTCCAAAAGAGAACTTATTACAATAAATATGGCTTAAGGCCATCTAATACGATAACACCGGAAGGCTTCGAAGATAAAGTGACTCCATCAACTCCAACAGCATAGCTGAGCTGCATAGCAATGACCTAGCGAACATTACTCCTCGTCTGAAAAGTCTGCAACGTGATATGTTGCAGCCCGAAAATGGGTCAGCACATGGAATATGCTGGCAAAATAACACAGTAGACAATGAAGATAAATAGGCTATCACTATATGCATATATGGCTGGTGGAGGCTCTATGGTTACATAGTTTTTGCGAAAAGCCAATTTTTCCCTACAACAAAGGAATGAATTTTATTTTAACTATCATGGTAGTTGAAACATCATTGAGAAGGTTCCTCCAACTCAATCCCAATTAAAGTAGTTCATTAACCCAACAAATTAATTTAGAGTGATGAGATAGTCAAGATGTCCATAACCGGGGACACGGCTAACCATGATTAGATTGTACACTCTGCAGAGGTTTGCACACATTTCCCCACAAGACTCGATCTCCTAGGTTGGATTTCTCGCACTACATGATGTTTGAGAAACGGACGACCGAGACACAGTCTTTCAGAAGCATTTACTCTTTACTCTGGGTGGACAGTTACACCTACTTTCCCTCACATCTGCTAGCCCACCACTGAAAGAGGTCACACAACTTACTCATACTATGCCAGAGCCCATAATGGCTTGTGGCTGCACACGGAAGTTTCTAGCATGAATAATCTTATGATCCCTTTGAGCCTGGATGGCGGACCGTAGGATGATCACATGGGTACTCCGGGATATCCTAGGACAACACTGGATTCTCCAGGTGCCCGAACAAGCAATCCACCCAGATGTGTATTAAACTTGCCACCTTAAGTTGAACCATTAATTAACAATATCACATCTATCATGGATACACTCAAACCCAATCCACGTCTACGAGCATAGCATAGCAATAAGCAACGTAGAGGTAACTCCTGAGGGTTTGATAATAAAAGAGGTAATAGGTTCTACCTCATCATCTACTTCCCAAACCCATAAGTTAATCACATCCTAATCATGCAGTGTTTGAGGATTGGAACTAATGCACAAAAACTGGGTAATAAAGGGGTATGATCAAAGTGTAACTTGCCTGGCTGATGATCCGTGAGACCTAGAGACTTGTAGTAGCACGCTTCGCACTCTGGGTGTTCTATCGCAGATAAACAATAACATACATAAGCAATCAAACAAAGATGCATGGGTAAAATTCAAATAAGAAGATCTAACTAGAAAGTTCAACTTAAGAACTCCGTTTTGCAAAAAGAATCAAATCAAACGGAGCAACGAAACACAGACTCCGAAAGAAACAAGATATGATTACTACTCTGGACTAAAGTCAAATTTTACAGTACCAAAATCTTGTTCAAGTTGGTTAAATGGAAAGAGGGCTTCGAGATGAAGATCTAGGCGCTTGAATCGCCTGATTCCAATACACGAGCGAAAAGAAAAACTAAAACAAAAATCGGATCAGAAATCGCGATCGAAAATAATCGTGAAAAAAACCCGAGAAAAAGAAAAATGGACGAACAGGCTAACGAACGAACGTTCGTTGTCTGCGACTAATGGGCGGAAACCATTTGTTAAAACGAACGTACGGACAAACGTCCGCTGAATAAGCTAAACTAAGAAAACCAACGAATCTGTCTAAAAACGTAACTAGGGTTTTTTTTTAAAATGACGGTTTTTACCTAAATCGAACAAAACCGAACGGCGAGATTTGCGAACTCCGGCGAGCGGGCGGCGGCGTGGGCGACAGTGGGGTGCAGCGCGAGACGGCGGAGGGCAGCGTGGCAGGGGCTTGGCGGCGGCGCAACAGCAGGCGGCGGCGTGCGGCGGCGGTGCGAGGTGGCGGGGCGGGCGGCGGTGGCGGCTTGGGGCTCCAAAACAGGCCCGGGTCTGGCTTTTAAAGGGGGGAGGCGGCTTGCGGGAGGGGGCGAGGCCATGGCGGCGGTGGCGGCTAGGACTCCCTCGAGGAGTCCGGCTTGGAGACGACGGCGGCGCGGGGCTGGCTGGGCCACGGCCTAGTTCGGTCCGGCGGGCTTTCTCTTTTTCCTTTTCTTTTTAAACATATTCCATCGAAAAGAAATCCTAGAAAAAAATAAAAATATCAAAAAATACCAAAACAAATTTTCACCTTCTAAATAGAATAATTAGAACAAGGTGAACTTTTTCTTGGCCTAAAATGCAATTTTTGAAAAATGCATAAATTTTTCCTATGCAAATAAAATAGGAATAAAATCTGAATAAAATCAAATAATTGACTTTAATATTTTTCCTCCTATATTTCATTTCTTTTTGAGAAGTCATATTATCTCCTCTCTTATATTTTTATATGAAATATTTTCGGAGAGAAAAACAATAAAACAACTGATCCTTGTTTCGATATTTGATAAAATTCAAATATGAAAACCTTGAAATCCCCAACTCTCTCCGAGGGTCCTTGAGTTGCTTAGAATTTCGAGGATCGTGAAACGAAAAGCAAATAAAATATTATATGCACGGATGACCTACGCATAACATTCCAAATTGAAAATTTGGGATGTTACAAAAAGCTTCAACTTGATAAGCTCGAACCCAAATCGGAGAAATGTGTCTTCGTAGGATACCCAAAAGAGACTGTTGGGTACACCTTTTATCACAGATCCGAAGGCAAGATATTTGATGCTAAGAATGGATCCTTTCTAAAGAAGGAGTTTCTCTCGAAAGAAGTGAGTGGGAGGAAAGTAGAACTTGATGAGGTAACTGTACCTGCTCCCTTATTGGAAAGTAGTTTATCACAGAAATCAGTTCTAGTGATTCCTACACCAGTAAGTGAGGAAGCTAATGATGATGATCATGAAACTTCTGATCAACTTACTACTGAACATCGTAGGTCAACCAGAGTAAGATCCGCACCAGAGTGGTACGGTAGTCCTGTTTTGAAAGTCATGTTACTTAACCATGACGAACCTACGAACTATGAGGAAGCGATGATGAGCCCAGATTCCACAAAATGGCTTGAGGCCATGAAATCTGAGATGGGATCCATGTATGAGAACCAATTGTGGACTATGGTTGACTTGCCCGATGATCGGCAAGCAATAGAGAATAAATGGATCTTCAAGAAGAAGACTGACGCAGACGATAATATTACTGTCTACAAAGCTCGACTTGTTGTGAAAGGTTTTTGACAAGTTCATGGAGTTGACTATGATGAGACCTTCTCACTCGTAGCGATGCTTAAGTCCATCCTAATCATGTTAGCAATTGCCGCATTTTATGATTATGAAATTTGGCAAATGGATGTCAAAACTGCATTCCTTAATGGATATTTTAAGGACGAGTTGTATATGATGCAACCGGAAGGTTTTGTCGATCCAAAAAGTGCTGACAAAGTGTGCAAGCTCCAGCAATCCATTTATGGACTGGTGCAAGCCTCTCGGACTTGGAATATACGCTTTCATAGTATGATCAAAGCATATGGTTTTATACAGACTTTTGGAGAAGCATGTATTTACAAGAAAGTGAGTGGGAGCTCTATAGCATTTCTGATATTATATGTGGATGACATATTGTTGATCGGAAATGATACTGAATTTGTGAATAGCATAAAAGGATACTTGAATAAGAATTTTTCAATGAAAGACCTCGGTGAAGCTGCTTATATATTAGGCATCAAGATCTATAGAGATAGATCAAGACGCTTAATTGGACTTTCACAAAGCACATACCTTGATAACATTTTGAAGAAGTTCAAAATGGATCAAGCAAAGAAAGGGTTCTTGCCTATGTTACAAGGTGTCAAGTTGAGTCAGACTCAATGCCCAAAAACTGCATAAGATCGAGAGAAAATGAAAGTTGTTCCCTATGCTTCAACCATAGGTTCTATCATGTATGCAATTCTCTGTACCACACCTGATGTGTGCCTTGCTATTAGTTTAGCGGGGAGGTACCAAAGTAATCCAGGAGTGGATCACTGGACAGCGGTCAAGAACACCCTGAAATACCTGAAAAGGACTAAGGATATGTTTCTCGTTTATGGAGGTGACAAAGAGCTTGTCGTAAACGGTTACGTCGATGCAAGCTTTGACACTGATCCGGATGACTGAAAGTCGCGAACCGGATATGTATTTATATTGAATGATGGAGCTATCAGTTGCTACAGTTCCAAGCAGAGCGTCGTGGCGGGATCTATGTGTGAAGCGGAGTACACAGCTACTTCGGAAGCAGCAAGTGAAGGAGTCTGGATGAAGGAGTTCATATCCGATCTAGGTGTCATATCTAGTGCATCGGGTCCAATGAAAATCTTTTGTGACAATACTGGTGCAATTGCCTTGGCAAAGGAATCCAGATTTCACCAGAGATCCAAGCACATCAAGAGAAGCTTCAATTCCATCCGCGGTCAAGTGAAGGAGGGAGACATAGAAATTTGCAAGATACATACGGATCTGAATGTTGCTGACCCGTTGACTAAGCCTCTCTCATGAACCAAACATGATCAGCACCAAGACTCCATGGGTGTTAGAATCATTACAATGTAATCTAGATTATTGACTCTGGTGCAAGTGGGAGACTGAAGGAAATATGCCCTAGAGGCAATAATAAAGTTGTTATTTATATTTCTTTAATGTAAACTGCCTCTCTCTCTCCTCCCTGATTTTCATGGTGGTGGGGCCCTCCCCCAATCTATAATCAATAGCTCACACGTTTCACATTATGTTAATTACTTAAGTGGGATTATGTAGGTGTAGCATTACTCGCCCTAAAAACCCAACTAAGCAAACCTCCCAGCATATCGCGCGGGACAAGACCCGGCCACGCCGTTTTAGTCGGGATTGCCGGATTACTGGTAGTAGTATCGATGGATCGCGCGAAGCACCAAGTTTCTTTTTGAGGGGGCGAAGCACCTAGTTTAAATGGAAAAAAGGCGGTATGTCGGTGTCAAAACCGGCGGATCTCGGGTAGGGGGTCCCGAACTGTGCGTCTAAGGCGGATGGTAACAGGAGGTGGGGGACACGGTGTTTACCCAGGTTCGGGCCCTCTCGATGGAGGTAATACCATACTTCCTGCTTGATTGATCTTGATGATATGAGTATTACAAGAGTTGATCTACCACGAGATCATAGAGGCTAAACCCTAGAAGCTAGCCTATGGTATGATTGTTGTTGTCCTACGGACTAAACCCTCCAGTTTATATAGACACCGGAGGGGGCTAGGGTTACACATAGTCGGTTACAAGGAAGGAGATCTACATATCCGTATTGCCAAGCTTGCCGTCCACGCCAAGGAGAGTCCCATCCGGACACGGGACGAAGTCTTCAATCTTGTATCTGCATAGTCCAACAGTCCAGCCAAAGGATATAGTCCGGCTGTCCGGAGACCCCCTAATCCAGGACTCCCTCAGTAGCCCCTGAGCCAGGCTTCAACGATGATGAGTCCGGCGCGCAGATTTTTCTTCGGCATTGCAAGGCGGGTTCTTCCTCCGAATACTCCATAGAAGATTTTAACACAAGGATAGTATCCGGCTCTGCAAAACTTGTTCCACATACCTCCGTAGAGAGAACAATATTTCCACAAATCTAATCTGCTGACACGTTTAGCAACATGACATCATACCATGGACCGGTCATTATTCGAACCATTTTTCTCAACCAGCACTGCACATATCGTGAGGCGGTTTTCTTGACATGTCTTGTCGAAGCAGAGATCGTGTCCCCCTTATTATGGGATTCTCAGCAATACGTGGGTAACCCAATCATGCCCGTTGGTATGACTCCTCGATTTTAGGCAAGTCCCAAACGGCCACGAGGAGGACGCTTGATATTCACCCTCTTTATAAAGAGGCCAAGGCCTGTCCTTTTTTCCCTCTCGTACTTAATCAAATCCTTCCCCCGCCTCGAGTTCCAACACCCAAGGCTTAGGTCAGGTGCTTCGGACCTTCAACCATGTCCGGATCCAACCTTCAAGGTCGGTGGATGCCTTCCTCTGTCATAGAGGAAGACATCAAGAAGCTAAGAGAGGACAAGTATTTGACCGACGAAATCTCGGACAGGCTGCCTGCTCGATGGCAGGTCATTCCCACTCCTGAATCCGGCGAGAGCGTTGTATTCGTCTCTCACTTCCTCCGAGGGCTAGGCCTCGCTCTGGATCCCTTTGTTAGGGGGCTCATGTTCAATTATGGGCTGGATTTCCATGACCTGGCCTTGGATTCCCTCCTTCACATCTCGTCGTTCATCATCGTGTGTGAGGCCTTCCTCCGTATTACCCCCCACTTCGGCCTGTGGCTCAAGAATTTCAATGTGAAGCCGAAGATGATCGAGGGGCGACACGCAGAGTGCGGAGGTGCCATAATAAGCAAAAGCGCTGATGTTCCATGGGCACAGGGTTCCTTCCTAGAGGTGTCAAGTTTATGGCAATGGGAGTGGTTTTATATCACAACTCCCCGAGGTACCAAGTGGGTAGCCGCCCCTGCCTTTCGCTCGGGCCCCCCACCACAACTGACATCATGGATCAACAAGGGGCTGGACTGGGGGCCAGTAAATGATGTGCCAATATTGCAGAGTCGCATCTGAGATCTCCTCGAGAGAGATGTCAGCCTGGCCACGGTAATGCAAGTCATGCTAATTCGTCGAGTCCCGCCTTGCAAACGTCGACCCCTCCGTATGTGGGAGTTCAACCCGGAAGGACCGTGAACTATTCGGCACTTCCTCGGCATGACGCTCGAAGAGATGTACAAATTGTTCTTCGGACCACAAATAAGGTGTTCGGACACCATCGAGAATGCGGGTCTGAGCTACAATCGTCCAGATACCCAAGTAAGTAATCCCATGGCCGAACGCGTTTTTTTATTTATCACAACATCATTCTGAAAAGTCGCTCTTCGACCAGGACTGGGTAACAAAGGCGAAGATGATCAGGTGTTCGGCCCCCCTTCCTGAAGGCTCAGCAGATCCAGTACTAGCCAGAATGCTCGAGCCGGCGCCTTATCAGGCGCCCTCAGGGGAAGATAAAGGGGGAACAAAGAGGCTGAAAGCGTGCCTCACTCATTATTCATCCAAACTGGGGTAATTAGCCCTTCTTGACAGAGTTCGTCTTCGGGGGATCTTCTTCCGGAGATGATGGAGAGCGAAACACCTCCCCATGCCTCCCCGCCTCATGAGGCGGGCGACCCTGAGGTGTCGTCACGGAGGATTTCTCCTGATCCGCCAAGGCCAGAGGGTAATTCTTCGGCCACCCGAAGTCCTTAGTATCCGGCTCCTAAAGAGAGCAACAGAAAGAGTCCGGAATCGTCCGGTGTGCGATCGGACGCACTGAAGGATCTTCTGGAGCAAGCGGCTATCTCATAAGCGCATCGAACGCTAATGGGTACGGTGGTTCAGAGGATTTCATCCGCCGAAAGTGGGTTGCATGAAGCTCTTATGAGTCTGCTAAAAGGCTTTGAGGTACGTGAAATAGTGTATGTTTTTGACAGTACCTCACACGTTAGGTGTGCCCTATGCTGATAGTAGCCCCTGATACTCTAGTTGCCGTTGAGAACGGCGGCAAACAGAGGATCATAGTCCAAAGTAATAATCAGGCCGCCTTCATGTGCAGGTGGCTGAAGGTCCGGTGGCTAGCCGGACTGGTGAGTTTGCCGAGCTGAAGCGGCAACTTGATGCGGCAGATGCTGACATCATGCTTGTCAACAAGCGGCTCGATGAGGCACAGGGTATGTGATTTCTCCGGTGATCAACACATAGTAAGAGGAGCATGATGCTAGTATCTTTAATATGTTGTGACTGCAGATGGAGCTGCCGCCATGGAGACACTTCGGACGGAACTTGCCCGAGCCACGGAACAAGCCAGGAATAGTGATGTCGCCGCTCTAAAGGTGGTCGAAGAGCTGAGGGCCGAACAGGCTGCGCATTGCCAAAGCAAGGAAAAAATTGCCAAGATGGCCGTTGAGTTGAAAGATGCCGCCGACCATTACCAGCTTCTTGAAAACGAAAGCCGAGCGAAGGCGATGGACCTAGAGAAGGCCATGGTAGCAGCCAAGGAAGCCCGCTCTAAAATCAGACCGACGAAGGAGGAGCTGCGTCAAGCTAGAGATATCGCGGCTGGGAAGCCCTTTTTGTTGCGTACGAAGTTCGAAGATCTGAAGAATGCCCCTCTTGATCAACTTTGGAGTTCTGCAGACGCATACGTGGATTTGGCAGCTAGTGCTGCTGATGTGGCCGAGTACTTAAAGGATCAAAAAGATCGTGAAGTGGAAAGGCTATTCTGGTCACAGTTCCATGTTCCAGTGTGTCCGCAGTTGTTGAATGAGCGAATGGCCGAGTGGGCCGAGCTCCATAGATTGTCCAGGCTTGCCATGAGGTCTGTTGTGGATCATCTGTGGCCGGAAGGGCCAAGGCCGAATAGTTATTTTAGTTTAGTGCATCAGTTCCTTGGTGTTGTGCCGCACATCGACGCTATGAAGAGGTCGGCATGCATAGAGGGTGCGCGTATGGCACTTTCCCGTGTCAAGACATACTGGGCAGAGATGGAGGCCTCCGCTATTGCAACCTAGAGTTTGGCCGTAGGCCGAGTATCTGCCGAGCACTACTTTCAAGAAGTCCTTGAAGGCGCTCGTTCAATAGAGGCTCAGTGCTCGAAGAATATTATGTTCTAGTGACATGTATTCCGATTGCAAAAACAATGTTTTATTGAATTATAAAGTTGTGTTTATACTTTTGCCTGAAAGTATTATGATGCCTCCTGTGCGACCCTTTATGTATATATGTATATAACCTGAAAGTTTGCAGTCGTCAGCTTCAGGCCCCACGCATATAATGCGGGGGTGTTGCAAAAAACGCGTATTCACACTTGATCCAACGTCTTGGTCCATTAAGGAGGTGGTAGCGCACGAACGAGGCAATCGGACTATATTGCTTTAATACTTTCGCTTAGCCACAGGAGTTTGATGGTGTGAATACTATATAGCCCCTGGTATCTCCGCGCTCGTCCGAATACGGTGCGCGTACGTACATGACCGGGAAACGACCCTTCGTTAATGCGGAGGAATCCCGAAGATTCTGCTAAGTCATCGAGTGGTTGACCAGTCTCGCGCTTTATCATGGCAGTCAGTTTTCGGCTTTCTCTACTGAGGTGCTCATCCGGATGAACCAGGGCACAATCGCAGTAGTTCTCCCGGTGCCGCCTTAGCCGATAGAGCGGAACGTAAGGTAGCAAAACACGGGAGCGGGGCAAACCCAACATTTGACAAAAGACATGATTCGGAGCTGAATATAAGGCCAAACTCGCGACGCCGAACACTCCCTAAGGTATTCGGCCTTTATAACATATGCCGGGCTGAACAATTCCCTTAATAATAAACCCCAAGTGTCCAGGTATGTGCAATATTCTGACGTGGTGAAATGCCAATAACGCCAGCATCCTTCTCGGTTGTATTGAGTATCCGGAGGATGTGAACAACAAGAGACAGTAAAAAAGGTTTACGCAGGGTCTTAATATGAAAAGAAACCTTTGAGCGGGTCTCCGTTGTGCCGTGTCCTGGATGGGTGTAGCACGATTGTCATCTGTAAAAGAGAAGAACTTAGGTGAAGGTTGTCGTGCCAAAAAATTGGTTGTTCTCGATAAACCATTAAAATTTAAGATAAGCCAAGTTGAACCGAACTAGCTCTAATTACACGCAGGAAGGCCCTGGTGTCGTCTATGAGGGTTTAACCATCAAACCAATCTTAGGTATATCTAGTGATGCGCCGGACTCGTCTAACCGTGTCCGCGGTCTGGACGACCTGTCATTTATTCTGGTTGGTGAGGCCGTCTAGTGCTCGGCTATTAAAGCCGCTACACATTCTTCCGCGCGTAGAGAACGCTCAATATTTCCACTAACTGTGATGGTGCCACGTGGACCAGGCATCTTAAGCTTAAGAGGAGCGTAATGTGGTACCGCATTAAAACGAGCGAAAGCTGTCCTTCCGAGTAGTTCTTGATAGCCGCTTTGGAATGGAGCAATGTCAAAGTCTAACTTCTCACTTCGGTAGTTGTCGGGTGAACCGAATACAACCTCTAGTATGAGATAGCCCGTGGAGCAGGCCTCTGGGCCTGGTATTACTCCCTTGAAGGTAGTATTATTATGGCTGATTTTTGTCCGGTCTATCCCCATTTTGCGGACTGTGTCCTGATATATCATATTTAGACCACTGCCACTATCCATAAGGACTCGTGTGAGATGGTATCTGTTTATTATTGGGTCTAACACCAAGGCAGCCAATCCTTCATGCCGGATGCTTGTCGGGTGATCCCTGCGATCAAAAGTGATCGGGCAGGCCAACCATGGGTTGAACTTAGGGGTGACGGGCTCTACGGCGCGTATGTCTCGGAGTGCATGTTTGCTTCTCCTCTTTGTCACGTGGATCATGTTTACTGTTTTAACCTTTGGTGGGAATTTTTTCTGTCCTCCAGTGCTTTGCTGGCGAGGTTCGTCCTCCTCTTCGCTTGGTGTCTCCCTCCCCTTGTGTTCGGCATTTAGCTTACCGGCCTGCTTGAAGACCCAACATTCTCTGTAGGTGTGATTTGCAAGTTTATCGGGGGTGCCATGAATCTGACATAGTTTGTCTAGAATCTTGTTTAGGATGGACGGTCCATCGCTACTGCCTTTGAAAGGCTTTTTCCGCTGACCTGGTCGAGAGCCCCTGAATACGGCATTTACCGCAGTATTATATGGGCTGTCTTCTTTATTTTGACGCTTGCTTTTACTGCGTCGTGGTTTTCCATTGCCATCCCAGACTTCGGATGTGCTTGGATCGCTGGTGCTATTGCGGGCTAACCAGCTATCTTCGCCCGTGCAAAAGCGGGTCATGAGGCTTGTCAGGGCTGCCATTGTTCTCGGTTTTTCTTGACCGAGGTGTCTGGCGAGCCATTCATCTCGGACGCTGTGCTTGAAAGTTGCTAAGGCTTCGGCGTCCGGGCAGTCGAAGATTTGGTTCTTCTTAGTGAGAAACATGTTCCAAAGCTTTCGGGCTGCCTCTCCTGGCTGTTGAATTACATGACTTAAATCGTCTGCATCGGAAGGTCGGACATAGGTCCCTTGAAAATTAGCCCGAAAAGCATCCTCGAGCTCCTCCCAACTTACAATTGATTTTTCGGGGAGGCTTTTCAGCCAGTGCTGAGCTGGTCCTTTAAACTTGTGGGGAAAGTACTTGATGGCGTGGAGATTGTCTCCGTGAGCCATATGGATATGGAGGATAAAGTCCTCAATCCAGACCCCAGGGTCTGTGGTCCCTTCGTATGCCTCTATGTTCACTGGTTTGAATCCATCTGGAAATTCATGGTCCAGCACCTCATCGGTGAAACATAGAGGGTGTGCGGCACCCCTGTATTTGGATGTATCATGGCATTCGGATGGTTGTATTATTAGGTTTTGATTTTGTGCCGGAGCGCGCTTCCTAGATCCATAGATGGATCTGGTCATACTGGATTTTTGGCGCAAGTCCTCACGTAGATCGTGTGTTGAGTTATGTGCGGCCTTGTTAGCCACTCTATTGCGGCCACAAGGTGGTTGATCCGGCCGGTTGGCCATTTTATTTTTCAGCTGTGTGGGCTCTAAGGCCTCAACGTCGAATTTAGGTAATAGCTTGCGCTTTGGATAGCTCTTTGTGTGGTAACTTCCACCATACTTTTCTTCGTTGTCGAGCACTTTGTGCCACCTGCTGTTGAGCGTATTTTGTGCGGCCTTAAGCCTTTGCTTCTGCTTCTTCAGACTCCTCGCTGTGGCAATAAGCCTTCTGCGGAGGTTCTCTTGTTCCAAGTGCCTTTCCGGGATGATGTGTGCATCTTCGTCCGGACTGTTTTCCTCCCCAGAGGGGGGTTGATGAGGTTTATCCTCGGCGTCGTCGTGTTCGGACATCGGATCTGTACTGCGTTTGTCGTTTGCAGTTTCATCGTGCTCTGCCGCTGGGTCAATGTGGTCGGTGTTTCCTCTGGAGTCGACTGGAGTGTTATTTTCTCTTGCGCTGTTATTGCTGTTTTTGCCGAGGCGGGATTTTGAGCGGCGCCTATGCCGACGCTTTGCTTGCTTCTCGAGGGAGCTATTCTTTGGTGCATCCTGCCGTTCTTCATCATTATTTTCTTTGGGTCTATCCAGCATGTATATGTCATGTGGGGAAGTGGCTGTCCAGCGCCCTGTGGGCACTGGTTCCTGTTCCTCTTCTGCATCGTCGTCCATGCCGTCGATGTCTTCGGAGTCGAAATCGAGCATGTCGGTTAAATCGTCGACAGAGGCTACTAAGTGGGTGGTGGGTGGGGAGCGAATTTCTTCGTCGTCTGCATCCCATTCTAGCCGGACATAGTTCGGTCAAGGATCTCCTGACAAGGAGAGAGACCTTAATGAATTTAGCACGTCGCCAAAAGGTGAGTGCTAAAAGATATCCGCGCAGGTGAACTCCATGATCGGCGCCCAATCGGATTCGATAGGCACGGACGCAGGCGGCTCAGAGTCCGTGGAAGGAGACGAATCCAGTGATTCGGTAACACGGCTCTCGTAAGGGGTGAAGTCAGTATCTGGCTCCATCGCCACTCAGAGTGCGGCTTCCATGGTGGGGTCTATCCCCCCGTCCTCGGATGGCGCAATTTGCTCCGGATTGAGGGCCGGAGTAGTTGCAGGTGTGATCTCTCGAACACTGTCCGACAGCAGAGTTACGTCATGCTTGTCGTGATTGTGCGGCGCACCTAACATGGGCTCGAATCCATCAAAGATCAAGTCTTCGCGGATATCAGCAGTGTACTTTAAGTTTCTGAACCTGACCTGATGGCCAGGGCGTAGCTCTCGATCTGCTCCAGATGGCCAAGCGAGTTGGCCCATAGTGCGAAGCCGCCGAATACGAAGATCTGTCCGGGAAGGAAAACCTCACCCAAGACCGCATTGTTACCTATGATCGAAGGAGCCATCAAGCCATATGGTGACGGCATAGTGGAACTCTCAATGAAAGCACCAATGTCGGTGTCAAAACCGGCGGATCTTGGTTAGGGGGTCCCGAACTGTGCGCCTAAGGCGGATGGTAACAGGAGGTGGGGGACACGATGTTTACCCAGGTTCGGGCCCTCTCGATGGAGGTAATACCCTACTTCCTGCTTGGTTGATATTGATGATATGAGTATTACAAGAGTTGATCTACCACGAGATCGTAGAGGCTGAACCCTAGAAGCTAGCCTATGGTATGATTATTGTTATCCTATGGACTAAACCCTCCGGTTTATATAGACACCGGAGGGGGCTAGGGTTACACAGAGTCGGTTACAAGGAAGGAGATCTACATATACGTATTGCCAAGCTTGCCTTCCATGCCAAGGAGAGTCCCATCCGGACACGGGACGAAGTCTTCAATATTGTATCTTCATAGTCCAACAGTCTGGCCAAATGATATAGTCCGGCTGTCCGGAGACCCCCTAATCCAGGACTCCCTCATGGTACATGACGGAAATATGCCCTAGAGGCAATAATAAAGTTGTTATTTATATTTCCTTATATCATGATAAACGTTTATTATTCATGCTAGAATTGTATTAACCGGAAACTTAGTACATGTGTGAATACATAGACAAACAGAGTGTCACTAGTATGCCTCTACTTGACTAGCTCGTTAATCAAAGATGGTTAAGTTTCCAAGCCATGGACAAGAGTTGTCATTTGATGAACGGGATCACATCATTAGAGAATGATGTGATTGACTTGACCCATCCGTTAGCTTAGCACTATGATCGTTTAGTTTATTTCTATTGCTTTCTTCAAACGTCACAACGTAACTGGGTGATTATAAAGATTCTCTATAGGTGTCTCCGATGGTGTTTGTTGACTTGGCATAGATCGAGATTAGGATTTGTCACTCCGATTGTCGGGGACGTATCTCTGGGCCCTCTCGGTAATGCACATCACAATGAGTTACTTGTGGGATGATGTATTACGGAACGAGTAAAGAGACTTGCCGGTAACGAGATTGAACTAGGTATTGAGATACCGACGATCGAATCTCGGGCAAGTAACATCCCAAGGACAAAGGGAACAACGTAGATACGTTGTTATGCGGTTTGACCGTTAAAGATCTTTGTAGAATATGTAGGAACCAATATGAGCATCTAGGTTCCGCTATTATTTATTGACCAGAAGTGAGTCTCGGTCATGTCTACGTAGTTCTCGAACCCGTAGGGTCCGCACGCTTAACATTCAATGACGATCGGTATTATGAGTTTATGTGTTTTGATGTACCAAAGGTAGTTCAGAGTCTCGGATGTGATCACGGACATGACGAGGAGTCTTGAAATGGTCGAGACATAAAGATCGATATATTGGAAGGCTATGTTTGGACATTGGAATGGTTCCGAGTGAGTTCGGGCATTTACTGGAGTCCCAGGGGGTTACCGGAACCCCCTCGTGAGTCAATGGGCCTTATTGGGCCTTAGTGGGAGAGACGCGGAGGCGACCAAGTGGAGGGCGCCCCCCACCTTTCCTTCCCTCTCTTTCCCTCTTCCTTCTTCTCCTACTCCAACTAGGGAAACGGGGGAAACCTACTCCTACTGGGAGTAGGACCACCCCTTGGGCGCGCCATAGAGAGGGTTGGCCCTACCTCCTCCCCTCCTTTATATACGGGGGAGGGGCCACCCCATAGACACACAAGTTGACATTTGTCTTAGCCGTGTGGGTGCCCCCCTCCACATATTTTCACCTCGGTCATATCGTTTTAGTGCTTAGGCGAAGCCCTGCGTCGGTAACTTCATCATCAATGTCATCACGCTGTCATGCTAACGAAACTCTCCCTCGGCCTCAACTGGATCCAGAGTACGAGGGACGTCACCTAGCTGAACATGTGCAGATCACGGAGGTGGCATGCATTCGGTACTTGGATCGGTTGGATCACGAAGACGTTCGACTACATCAACCGCGTTACTAAACGCTTCCACTTTCGTTCTACGACGGTACATGGACACACTCTCCCCGCTCATTGCTATGCATCACATAGATAGATCTTGCGTGATCGTAGGTAAAAATTTTGAAATACTGCGTTCCCCAACAGTACACTCACAACACCCCTGTCACGGTCGCATTACACCCCACACACGTCTGGTCCTGCACATGGCTCACACAAATAGAACGCGCTTCGGCTTGCCTCTTCACTGACACGTGAGACTGCACTTGGAGAAACCGACTGAGGGAGTCCTGGATTAGGGGGTGTCCGGATAGCCGGACAATACCTTCGGCCGGACTCCTGGACTATGAAGATACAAGATTGAAGACATCGTCCCGTGTCCGGAACGGACTTTCCTTGGCATGGAAGGCAAGCTTGGCGATACGGATATGTAGATCTCCTACCATTGTAACCGACTCTGTGTAACCCTAGCCCTCTCCTGTGTCTATATAAACCAGAGGGTTTTAGTCCGTAGGACGAACAACAATCATAACATAGGCTAGCTTCTAGGGTTTAGCCTCCTTGATCTCGTGGTAGATCTACTCTTGTACTACCCATATCATCAATATTAATCAAGCAGGACGTAGGGTTTTACCTCCATCAAGAGGTCCCAAACCTGGGTAAAACATTGTGTCCCCTGCCTCCTGTTACCATCTGCCTAGACGCACAGTTCGGGACCCCCTACCCGAGATCCGCCGGTTTTGACACCGGCATTGGTGCTTTCATTGAGAGTTCCTCTGTGTCGTCACTTTTAGGCCCGATGGCTCCTCCGATCATCAACGACGATGCGATCCAGGGTGAGACTTTTCTCCCCGGACAGGTCTTCGTATTTGGCGGCTTTGCACTGCCGGCCAATTCACTTGGCCATCTGGAGCAGATCGAAAGCTACGCCCCTGGCCGTCAGGTAAGATTTGGAAGTTTAAACTACACAGCGGACCTCCGAGGAGAATTGATGTTCAACGGATTCGACCCGCAGCCGAGCGCGCCGCACTGTCACGATGGGCATCATCTAGCTCTGCCGCCGAACAGTGCCCTGGAGGCCGCACCCGCATCAGCTCCGACCCTTAATTCAGAACCAACTGCGCCAATCGAGGATGGGTGGTTGGACACCGCCTCGGGGGCTGCAATCTCTATGGCGATCGAGCCGAACACCAGCCCTATTCTCTACGAAGCCCATGACTCCAAGGAGCCGGACTCCTCTGCAGACTCCGAGCCCTCCGCGCCCCTACCGATCGAACCCGATTGGGCGCCGATCATGGAGTTCACCGCCACGGACTTCTTTTAGCACTCGCCCTTCGGCGATATTCTGAATTCACTAAAGTCTCTCTCTTTATTAGGAGAGCCCTGGCCGGACTATGGTCAGCAAGGTTGGGATGCGGATGATGAAGAAATTCAAAGCCCACCCACCACCCACTTCGTAGCCACTGTCGATGATTTAACCGACATGCTCGACTTCGACTCCGAAGACATCGACGGTATGGACGCCGACGCAGGAGACGATCAAGAACCAGCACCTATAGGGCACTGGAAATCCACCTCGTCGTATGATATATACATGGTGGACACCCCAAAAGAAGGCAATGGCGATGGAACAGCGGAGGATGACCCCTCCAAGAAGCAGCCTAAGCGCCAGCGTCAGCGGCGCCGCTCTAAGTCCCACCAAAGCAAAAACGGTGATTCCGGCACGGGAGATAATAACACCCCGGACAGTGCCGAAGACAACGACCTCCAGCAAAGGAGCATGGAGAAGCCAGCCCTCAGGAGAGAGCGGCAGACAGAGAGGCCGAGGACGATAATTATATGCCTCCCTCCGAAGACGAGGCAAGCCTCGACGACAATGAATTTTTCGTGCCGGAGGATCCCGTAGAACAAGAGCGTTTCAAACGCAGGCTTATGGCCACGGCGAGCAGCTTCAAGAAAAAATAGCAACAACTTAGAGCTGATCAAGATTTGCTAGCCGACAGATGGACTAAGGTCCTTGCGGCCGAACAGTATGAACTCGAACGCCCCTCCAAGAGCTACCCAAAGCGCAGGCTGCTACCCTGATTAGAGGAGGAAGCACCTAAACCTACATCACCAGCGCATGATGCGGCCAACCGGCCTCCCCGTGGCCACGACAGAGAGGCCTCTTGGCCCTCCACTCAAGCCGCACCCCGGCGCCGCTCAAAAAATACCAAGGGACCGGAAAATGCGCCAGGCCTGCGAGATATATTGGAGGACAAGGCAAGGCAAACAAGATGGATCTACGGATCGCGTGGGTGCCCCACAGAACGAGACGGTAATCGTCACTCCGGATAAAGTCAATCCGGCCGGGCCAAACACAGTAGACAAAGCTCGTTTGAGCTGCGTCGTGATATAGCCCAATACAGAGGCGCCGCACACCCACTATGCTTCACAGATGAAGTAATGGATCATCAAATCCCTGAGGGTTTCAAACCCGTGAACATCGAATCATATGATGGCACAACAGATCCTGCGGTATGGATCGAGGACTAAATCCTTCATATCCACATGGCCCGCGGTGATGACCTTCACGCCATCTAATACCTCCCACTCAAGCTTAAAGGACCAGCTAGGCATTGGCTTAACAGCTTGCCAGCAGAATCAATTGGTTGTTGGGAGGACCTGGAAGCCACATTCCTCGACAATATCCAGGGCACTTGTGTGTGACCACCAGACGCCGATGACCTTATCCACATAATTCAGCAGCCAGAAGAATCGGCCAGACAATTTTGGACACGGTTCCTAACCAAAAAAATCAAACAAATCGTCGACCGTCCGGACACAGAGGCCCTAGCAGCCTTCAAGCATAACATCCACGACGAGTGGCTTGCAAGGCACCTAGGACAGGAAAAGCCGAAATCTATGGCAGCCCTCACGACACTTATGACCCGCTTTTGCGCGGGAGAAGACAGCTGGCTAGCTCACAGCAATAACATGACCAAGAGCCCTGGTAATTTGGATACCAAGGACAGCAGTGGCATTTCGCATCGCAACAAGCAAAAGCGCCGCATTAACGGCAACAATGCTGAGGATACGGCAATTAATGCCGGATTCAGAGGCTCTAAACCCGGCCAGCGGAAAAAGCCATTCAAAAGAAATACTCCGGGCCAGTCCAGTTTGGACCGAATACTCGACCGCTCATGCCAGATACATGGCACCCCCGAAAAACTAGCCAATCACACAAACAGGAATTGTTGGGTGTTCAAGCAGGCAGGCAAGTTAAATGCCGAAAGCAGAGACAAGGGGCTGCATAGCGATGACGAGGAGGAGCCCCGGCCGCCGAACAACAGTGGACAGAAAGGTTTTCCCCCACAAGTGCGGACGGTGAACATGATATACGCAACCCACGTCCCCAAGAGGGAGCGGAAGTGTGCGCTAAGGGACGTATACGTGATGGAGCCAGTCGCCCCAAAGTTCAACCCATGGCCTTCCTACCCGATCACTTTTGATCGAAGGGACCACCCCACTAGCACCCGTCATGGCGGATTTGCCGCATTGGTTCTAGACCCAATTATTGACGGATTTCACCTCACTAGAGTTCTTATGGACGGCGGCAGCAGCCTGAACCTGCTTTACCAGGATACAGTGCTAAAAATGGGCATCGATCCCTCGAGGATTAAACCAACTAAAACGACCTTTAAAGGCATCATACCAGGTGTAGAGGCCAACTGTACAGGCTCAGTTACACTTGAAGTGGTCTTCGGATCTCCAGATAATTTCCGAAGCAAGGAGTTAGTCTTCCACATAGTTCCGTTCTGCAGTGGCTATCACGCACTGCTCGGGCGAACCGCATTTGCCAAGTTCAATGCGGTGCCGCACTACGCATACCTCAAGCTCAAAATGCCAGGCCCTCGAGGAGTCATCACGGTCAATGGAAACACCAAACACTCTCTCTGAATGGAGGAGCATACGGCGGCTATCGCAGCGGAAGTACAAAGCAGCCTCTCAAGGCAATTCTCTAGTCCGGCCATTAAACGTCTGGACACCGTCAAGCGCGCCCGGAGTAACCTACAACAAGACCGCCGGGCACGTTGCGAGCAAGCGTAGCAATGCGGCCCCAACCCCAGCCCTCGCGAACTTTCGAAACTAGTGTTGCGCGTACATAACTATGCTCTGGAAATACCATGGGAAAAAGGGGAGGGGCACAATCACGGCACGCCCGAAACACGGCTTAAACCGCACTAGGGGCTGCCGACTTTTTCATTTTCTCTTACTTTCAGGACTCCACTCTTTGGAAGGCCTGTCCGGCAGTACAGTTGCCGCACAAACGATACAACAACTAGGGGAGCAGAAAGCTACGCCGCACTACGGAACTCTAAGGTGGTCTCTATAACGAGCAGTATACCTGTTCCGCATAACATTCCGCAGCTCGCCCCTGGAAAGGACATATTTGATAGTCCCATCTTTTGCTTTGATCGCAGCCTTTTTAAATAAACAATGCATAGCTTCCGTCTATTATTGCATTACTCTTTTTTACGAATATATGTTCATTAATGACATGTTGCACCCGTAAACTTTGGTACGGCCAATACGACAGGGGCTTAAGTACCCGACAACACGGTGTGAGAAGTCCGAACACTTTCACAAGTACGGCACCCCGAACTTATAGCATTATATGCATCAGCTCCGAATCATGTCTTGGGTCAATAGTTGGGTTTGCCCAGCTCCTATGTTTTGGTACCTTACGTTCCGTTATATCGGCTAAGGTAACACTAGGAGAACTACTGCGATTGTGCCCCAGTTGAGCTGGGCTAAGCACCTTAGTAGAGAAAGCTAAAACTGACCGTCATCATGAGGCGAGAGCTGGTCACTGTTCGCGAGGTTTTCGAGTCCCGAAAGACTTATGCCGCTTAGAGCGAGGAGTTGTCTTTGTCCGGCCTAGGCGTGGATAGCACCCTGAACTCGGTCTTCTGAACACTAGGGGCTTCGCCGAAATTTAAAATTATAGAATTCTATGGCTAAGTGAGAGTGTTCAAGCATTATAGTCCGATTGCGTTGTTCGTTGTGTTGAGCGCCTCCCTCGAAGGACCCAAGAATGGGGAAAAGAGCGCTCATGTTTATCCCGAACACCCCAGCACTCGTGCCATGGGGGCAGAAGCCGACGACTCGCCATATCTCAAATTTGATAAACGGCCGCACAGAAGGTAAAATTTTAAATTCAAAAAGCATTGCTTAGTGCACATGAACAAGTTTTCAGCGCACAGGACAAAACGAGCGAGTTTACTGAAAAATTACATCCATGGAACATTCATCCGCCACAAGGCGGGCACCCTTCAGAATGCCCTCATAATACATATCGGCTTGTGATGCTCCTTGCCTGGCAGTGGCCCGTCCTTCACAAGCTTCTCAGCATCCAGCTTGCCCCAGTGCACCTTCGCACGGGCAAGTGCCCTACGTGCACCCTCGATGCATACGGAGCGCTTGATGACTTCGAGCCTTGGACAGGCCTCCTCCAGCCGCCTCACCAGCCCGGAGTAGCTCCCAGGCATTGCCTCTCCAGGCCACAGCCGGACTATGAGGCCCTTCATGGCTTGTTCGGCCACCTTATGGAGCTCGACCAGCTGTTTCAGCTGGTCGCTTAAGGGCACGGGGTGTTCGGCCTCAGCATAATGAGACCAGAACACCTTCTCCGTCGAGCTTCCCTCCTCGGCTCGGTAGAAGGCGGCGGCATCCACACGCTACGGGGCAAGTCCGCGAATGCTCCTGGAGAGCTCCGGATTCGGGTAAGTAACAAGTATTTCACTTTTGAGTGCTTGCTTTGCATAAAGAATGCCTTACCCGCCGCTATCTTTTTTATTGCCTCAACCTCCTGGAGGGCCTTCTGGCTTCGGCCTTGGCAGACTTGGCATCTTCAATGGCCGCTGCAAGCTCAGACTCTCGCGTCTTTGAGTCAAGCTCCAAACTCTCATGTTTTTTCATGAGAGCCTGGAGCTCTTGCCGCACCTCGCCAACCTGCGTCTCATGCTTCTCCCGCTTGGTGCGCTCCGTGGCTGCCCTCTTCTTGGCCTCGGACGGTGCTTGCTTAAGGGTCGCCACCTCAGTTGTGGCCCCTACAATAGCCGCCTTAATCCTGTCACTTTTTGCAATTGCACCTTTCACATATTTCAATAAGGTATTTCTTACCTTCCTTCTCCTCGAGCTGCTGCTTGGCTAGGCCGAGCTCTTGCTCGGACCGCTCGAGGTTCTGCTTCAGCATGCCCACCTCCGCTGTCTGTGCGGCGGATGCTAGCAGCGAAGCCTGCATACGCATATTGACTTACTTTTGTTAGACTCTTGCGAATGTTATTAGATCCTCTATTCGGCTTTTCTTTCCGAACGCCGAACAGAGCATCAGGGGCTACTATCTATGCGGTAATATTTTTACATATTCCTTACTTACCTCAAAGCCTGTTAGAAGGCTGGCACAGGCTTCAGTCAGTCCGCTCTTGGTGGACTGAACCTTCTGGATCACCACACTCATAATAGTGCGGCGCTCCTCGTCGATGGAGGCGCCGTTAAGCACCTCCAGCAAATTGTCCGGTGCCTCCGGTTGGACGGAGGTCACCGGCTCGATAGGCTTGCTCCTCTTGGAAGGAGGCTGCCTACCGGAGTTGAAGGTTCCGGCGCGTTGTCCGGCTCAAAGCCAAACTTAGAGCCCTTGGGGGTTCTACCCCTTCACGCTTGGAGTCCGGGAGGTGGCCTTGCGGCACCTCCAGGACCACCTCCTCCTGGCTTGGAACCTGTTGGGATGCCACCTCGGCGCTGTCCGTAGGGTGGGGGGAGGTAGCCGCCGAAAGCGAATTCACATCCGATGAATCCAGGGAGCCACTCGACGACTCGTCGAGCCCGGCCTTGGGCGGACTGCATAGACATGTTCGACGTAAGGAAAAGTTGTGCAATGGGGGAATACTATGAATCACTCTGGTATCCGGATACTTATGATCTCGCCAGGGGCTTGGCCCTGTGCGGCCACTCCTCTTCACCGTCGTCGCCATTGGTGGAGTAGTCCGGAGGAGGAGTCTTCCCCCTCTTGGACCCTTCGGATTCCCCAGTTGGGGCGGCCTTCCTTTTATTCCCTCCCCCCGCTGGAGGGGGAGAGGTCTCTTCTTCCTCCTCCTCGTCTTCTTGGGAGGAGTGCGCCTTGGAGTCGTCGGATGATGAATCTGACACCTCCTGGCGCCGGGCACTCTTTCGAGTCCCCGTGGCCTTCTTCTTGGTCGTCTTCTCCGGCACCACATAGGGTACCGAAACCAGCGCCTTCACCAAGCGAGCGTCCGCTGGGCCTTCGGGCAAAGGAGCCGGACAGTTGATCTGTCCGGACGTCTCCTGCCAATCCTGTCAAAGGTAAGGGAGCTTAGATCCCGCATGGAGTCAAACTATGAAAGACTAATACCATATAAAAGGTAAAAACAACTTACCGCACGAGCATGACGCTGCATGCTGAATCCGTGATCCTCGGTAGCGGATGCGGGGCCTCGGCGCCCTTGAAAAGCACCTTCCAAGCATCTTCGTACATCGTGTCAAAGATCCTGCTCAGAGTTCGGTGCCGCGCCGGGTCGAACTCCCACAGGTTGAAAGCCCGTTGTTGACATGGGAGGATCCGGCGGAGGAGCATAACCTGGACTACATTGACAAGTTTGAGCTTCTTATCCACCAGGGTTTGGACGCATGTTTGGAGTCCGGTCAGCTCTCCTTTTTTGCCCCACGACAGGCCCGTCTCTTTCCAGGAGGCGAGCCACGTAGGGGGTCCGGATCGGAACTCGAGGGCTGCGACCCATTCAGGGTCGCGTGGCTCGGTGATGTAAAACCACCCTGATTGCCACCCCTTTAGGGACTCCACGAAGGAGCCCTCGAGCCATAGGACGTTGGGCATCTTGCCCACCAGGGCGCCTCCACACTCCGCCTGGGTGCCGCGCACCACCTTCGGCTTGACATTGAAAGTCTTGAGCCATAGGCCGAAATGGGGGTGGATGCGGAAGAAAGCCTCGCACACGACGATAGATGCCGAGATGTTGAGGACAAAGTTCGGGGCCAGATCGTGGAAATCCAGGCCATAGTAGAACATGAGCCCCCGGACAAATGGGTGGAGAGGGAAGCCCAGTCCGTGGAGGAAATGGGGGAGGAACACCACCCTCTCATGGGGCCTAGGGGTGGGGATGAGTTGCCCCTCTTCGTGAAGCCGGTGCGCAATGTCGTTAGACAAGTATCCGGCCTTCCTCAGTTTTTTGATGTGTCCCTCCGTGATGGAGGAGACCATCCACTTGCCTCCCGCTCAGGACATGACTGGAGAAGGTTGAGGTGGGGTGTGCGGTCTTGGGCGCTGGAGCTCGAGTGCACGGAATTGGATAGGCAAAGGAGGAAGAAGGCGTGGATGAAAAGGTGGATCCTTATCCCCTTATATGGGTGGACGCGACTATGCGTCCCCACCAGCCTGGTAAAACTCGCTTATCTCCCAAGCGCCATAATCAATGGCGCGGTTGGGTTACCCACGCCCGTATCGATGAGAATCCCGGAATAAGGGGACACGATCTCTGCTTTGACAAGGCGTGCCAAGGAAACCGCCTTGCTAAACGCGCTGAGGTGGGATAGTAAAACGATTCGAATAAAGACTTGGCCGTGGTGTGATGTCACGCTACGGAATACGTCAGCAGATTAGATTTGTGTAAATATTATTCTCTCTATGGCAATATGTGGAAACTTATTTTGCAGAGTCGGATACTACCTTTGTGTTCAAAATCTTCTATGAAGTACTTGGAGGAGGAATCCACCTTGCAATGCCGAAGACAATCTGCATGCCGGACTCGTCGTCATTGAAGCCTGGTTCAGGGGCTACTGAGGGAGTCCGGGAATAGGGGGTGTCCAGATAGCCGGACTATACCTTCGGCCGGACTCCTGGACTATGAAGATACAAGATTGAAGACTTCGTCCCGTGTCCGGAAGGGACTTTCCTTGGCGTGGAAGGCAAGCTTGGCGATACGGATATGTAGATCTCCTACCATTGTAACCGACTCTATGTAACCCTAGCCCTCTCCGGTGTCTATATAAACCGGAGGGTTTTAGTCCGTAGGACGAACAACAATCATACCATAGGCTAGCTTCTAGGGTTTAGCCTCCTTGATCTCGTGGTAGATCTACTCTTGTACTACCCATATCATCAATATTAATCTAGCAGGACGTAGGGTTTTACCTCCATCAAGAGGGCCCAAACCTAGGTAAAACATTGTGTCCCCTGCCTCCTGTTACCATCTGCCTAGATGCACAGTTCGGGACCCCCTACCCGAGATCCGCCGGTTTTGACACCGACACCGACCATGCGCGAACCCCCCGCCAACCGTGCGAAAATGCCCCCTAAATCCCAAATTCAACCGGCCTTCGGCCAACTAGCCAATAATATTCCCCAAACCCCCTCCCCCCCGCCCCCTCCACTCCATTCACTCCGCCAAAGCCACCCTCCCCGCCGCGCGGATATGTCGGCGCTGTGGTTCGTCGAGGGGACGCACGGCGATCCCCTCGCCCCCATAGTACGCTCTCGTAGACTGCCGTCATCTAGCCGCGCCGCCACCGCTGGCGACGTTCTTGTGGAGGCGCATGGCGGTCAGCGACGCCACCACTGGTGACGTTCGTGTGGAGACGCACGGCGGTCAGCTTCTCCCACGGTACGCGCATTCTAGACTGAGGCCCCGTGCATGTCAGTGTAGCGCTGAATGTTAGCTGATAGACGCTGTTAATCTCACTGTTTGCCGAAGTAGTTTACAGTCAATATGCTCTGCTTAAGAAGCTTCTTTGCCCTGTTCTGCACTGAATCTGCTTAGCTGAGATGGCATGCCAAGCCCGATTAGTTGCTAAAATATCCTGCCATATATTTATTGTGACGTAGATTGCCATGGTCTAGTAGCCAATCTGTTAGGTGAAATAGATCTACACCATTTTATACTCGATCTTTGTTGCTGCGATGGTCTTCGATAGTTCGATGGCTATGTGCTCGTCCTCATTAACTGCTGAAACAGCCTGCCATAATTTAGCACTCAAATATGTTTGTTGAATTAGCTTTACATATATTTCGTTACTTAGATCTGCTCGTCCAAATATCTTGCCATAGCTTTAGACATCGACCTAGGTATTTTTTCTATACTTCATAAAAAAGCATAGATGTGTTTCCTGTAATATCTAGTAGAAGAACTAATTTGTATGTTTGACAAATGGACAAGACTTGGATTACTTCTGCTCGAAGATTCTCCGCTACATATGTCGAGGGGGTTCAAAACTTCCTGAACTTTATCAGAGCTGAGTACGGTGGTCCGAAATCAGATGTGCTCTGCCCGTGTAGCAGTTGTATGAATTCAGTTACAAGACCCCAGTCAACTATGAAAAATCATCTACACTTGTATGGGATGTCAGTCACGTATACTAGGTGGGTTCATCATGGTGAAGCTGTGAAAGTCAATGTTACTAACTACGTGGAAGCAGCAGATCACCATTTTGATCTGGCTGATGCTCTGGTGGAAGAGGAGGAGGAGGTGGTGGTGGCAGAGCCAGTGAGTTTGACCAACATTGAAACAATGCTACGAAATGCTCGTGCATTTCGTGAACTTTCACCTGCAAAAGAAAACACGATGGGCCCACATGTTGGAACAATGCAACATGGTTGTCACCCGAGGAATAAGTTGTCAGTATTCTTAGCTATGGTCACCTTTCTTTAGGTGAAGCCATCTGAGCGGATGACAAACAAATCATTCGATGCGATGCTGGCTACTTACCGCAACTCTTTCCCAGATGCGTCTGAGCTGCCACACACCTATAGTAAAACGAAGAATTTCCTTCGTGTAGTTGGAATTGGATATGATATGATCCATGTTTGTAAGAATAATTGTGTTCTGTTATAGAAGGATTATGCCAACTTAAGTGAATGCCCGAAATACAAATCATCAAGATGGAAAGATGGCGATGCTGTGAAGAGGATTCTTCATAATGTTCTGAGACATTTTCCAATTGTACCAAGATTGCAGAGGTTGTTTCATGATGCTGAAACAAGAGAGGATGTACTTTGGCATTCTAGGAACCAGGAGTACAGAGATCAGAATGTAATGAGCCATCCATCTCATGGTAGTGAGTGGAAAAGCTTCAATCATAAACACAAAATTTTTGTTGATGGCCCGAGAAACATTAGACTTGGCTTAGCTTCAGATGGATTTAACCCATTTGGCCACCAGAGCGCCACATATAGCATGTGGCCAGTGCTTGTTATCCCATACAACATGCCTCCAAATGTCTGCACCAAAGAATCAAACTACATGATGGCCTTGCTCATCCCAGGTCCAAAATGTCCTGGCAAGGATTTTGATTTATTCATGGAGCTTCTTGTGGAGGAACTTCAATAGCTATGGAGGGGTGTTCTCACTCGAGACCTATATAGCAGCCCACCAGCTGATTTCTTTCTGCGTGCTGTTATAATTTGGTGCATCCATAATTATCTGGCTTTGGGCACTATGTGAGGGCAAACGACACATGGTTACAATGCATGTGTTCGCCGTGACTGGAATCTGCTGTCATACCAATACTTAGCAAGATTTGTTACATTGGATATCGTTGTTTCCTTGCCAAGGACAAGCCGCATCCTACAAAATACCGAAGACATGTGTTCAATGCAAAGCATGAAAACCATGATGCGCCAAAGAGGCTCACCGCCGATGAGTTGCAAGTGGAATTAGAGAAGGTCAGGCATATTACTCCAGGAAACCATCCTGGTAATGGTAGTGGGAAAAGGAAGCGTGGCAGGGCAGAAGAGACATTATTGTTTACCCATAGGTCCACTTTGTGGGACTTGGAGTATTGGAAAGATTTGGGTCTGCGGCATAATCTTGATGTGATGCACATCGAGAAAAACATATGTGACAGCATTATCGGCACACTTCTTAATATTGAAGGCAATACGAAAGATACCTTAAAATCTAGGATTGATTTGACACACCTGGGTATCAGAAAGGATTTCCAGGTGGAAGATGAAGGTAAACCATGGGATAGGGCACCAGTTGTGTACGTCTTGGACAAGCTAAAAAGAAAATAATTCTGCGAGGTCCTATCATGTGTGAGATTCCCACATGGATTTGCTTCCAACCCTGAAAGAAGAGTCAGTGCAGATGGAAACAAGGTACAAGGGTTGAAAACTCATGACTGCCACATCCTACTTCAAAGGGTTTTACCTGTTATCCTTAGAGGATTGGGCCGCCCTAACTTATATAGAGCAGATGCTTTGGAGCGTCTTAGAGACAAGTGAAGGAAATATGCCCTAGAGGAAATAATAAAGTTATTATTTATTTCCTTATAATCATGATAAAAGGTTTATTATTCATGCTAGAATTGTATTAACCGGAAACATAATACATGTGTGAATACATAGACAAACAAAGTGTCACTAGTATGCCTCTACTTGACTAGCTCGTTAATCAAAGATGGTTATGTTTCCTAACCATGAACAATGAGTTGTTATTTGATTAATGGGATCACATCACTAAGAGAATGATCTGATTGACATGACCCATTCCATTAGCTTAGCACCCGATCGTTTAGTATATTGCTATTGCTTTCTTCATGACTTATACATGTTCCTGTAACTATGAGATTATGCAACTCCCGTTTACCGGAGGAACACTTTGGGTACTACCAAACGTCACAACGTAACTGGGTGATTATAAAGGAGTGCTACAGGTGTCTCCAAAGGTACATGTTGGGTTGGCGTATTTCGAGATTAGGTTTTGTCACTCCGATTGTCGGAGAGGTATCTCTGGGCCCTCCCGGTAATGCACATCACATAAGCCTTGCAAGCATTGCAACTAATGAGTTAGTTGCGGGATGATGTATTACAGAACGAGTAAAGAGACTTGCCGGTAACGAGATTGAACTATGTATTGGATACCGACGATCGAATCTTGGGCAAGTAACATACCGATGACAAAGGGAACAACGTATGTTGTTATGCGGTCTGACCGATAAAGATCTTCGTAGAATATGTAGGAGCCAATATGGGCATCCAGGTCCCGCTATTGGTTATTGACCGGAGACGTGTCTCGGTCATGTCTACATTGTTCTCGAACCTGTAGGGTCCGCACGCTTAAGGTTACGATGAGAGTTATATTATGAGTTTATGCATTTTGATGTACCGAAGGTTGTTCGGAGTCCCGGATGTGATCACGGACATGACGAGGAGTCTCGAAATGGTCGAGACGTAAAGATTGATATATTGGAAGCCTATGTTTGGATATCGGGAGTGTTCCGGGTGAAATCGGGATTTTACCGGAGTACCGGGAAGGTTACCGGAACCCCCCAAGAGCTAAATTGGCCATGATGGGCCTTAGTGGAAAAGAGAAGAGGCAGCCCTACATGGGCTGCGCGCCTCCCCCTTCCCCGATCCCTATTAGGACTAGGAGAGGTGGCCGGCCCCCTCTCTCACTTTTCCCCCTCCGCGAATCCTATTCCAACTTGGATTGGGGGGGGGAATCCTACTCCCAGAGGGAGTTGGACTCTCCTGGCGCGCCACACCTTGGCCGGCCAGCCTCCCCCCTCTAGTCCTTTATATACTGAGGCAGAGGCACCCTAGAACACACAAGTTGATCCACGTGATCTATTCCTTAGCCGTGTGCGGTGCCCCAACCACCATAGTCCTCGATAATACTGTAGCGGAGTTTAGGCGAAGCCCTGCTATTGTAGTACATCAAGATCTTCACCACGCCATCGTGCTGACGGAACTCTTCCCCGACACTTTGCTGGATCGGAGTCCGGGGATCGTCATCGAGCTGAACGTGTGCTCGAACTCGGAGGTGCCGTAGTTTCGGTGCTTGATCGGTTGGATCGTGAAGATGTACGACTACTTCCTCTACGTTGTGTCAACGCTTCCGCAGTCGGTCTACGTGGGTACGTAGACAACACTCTCCCCTCTCGTTGCTATGCATCACATGATCTTGCATGTGCGGAGGAAATTTTTTGAAATTACTACGAAACCCAACAGTGGCATCCGAGCCAGGTTATTTATGTTGATGTTATATGCACAAGTAGAACACAAGTGAGTTGTGGGCGATATAAGTCATACTGCCTACCAGCATGTCATACTTTGGTTCGGCGGCATTGTTGGACGAGACGACCCGGACCAACATTACGCGTACGCTTACGCGAGACCGGTTCCCCCGACGTGCTTTGCACATAGGTGGCTTGCGGGCGACTGTCTCTCCAACTTTAGTTGAACCAAGTATGGCTACGCCCGGTCCTTCCGAAGGTTAAAACGGAGTCTATTTGACAAACTATCATTGTGGTTTTGATGTGTAGGTGAGATTGGTTCTTGCTTAAGCCCGTAGCAGCCACGTAAAACTTGCAACAACAAAGTAGAGGACGTCTAACTTGTTTTTGCAGGGCATGTTGTGATGTGATATGGTCAAGACATGATGCTGAATTTTATTGTATGAGATGATCATGTTTTGTAACCGAGTTATCGGCAACTGGCAGGAGCCATACGGTTGTCGCTTTATTGTATACAATGCAATCGCGATGTAATGCTTTACTTTATTACTAAGCGGTAGTGATAGTCGTAGAAGCATAAGCTTGGCGAGACGACAACGATGCTACGATGGAGATCAAGGTGTCACGCCGGTGACAATGGTGATCACGACGGTGCTTTGGAGATGGAGATCACAAGCACAAGATGATGATGGCCATATCATATCACTTATATTGATTGCATGTGATGTTCATCCTTTTATGCATCTTATCTTGCTTTGATTGACGGTAGCATTATAAGATGATCTCTCACTAAATTATCAAGAAGTGTTCTCCCTGAGTATGCACCGTTGCGAAAGTTCTTCATGCTGAGACTCCACGTGATGATCGGGTGTGATAGGTTCTACGTTCAAATACAACGGGTGCAAAACAGTTGCACACACGGAATACTCAGGTTATACTTGACGAGCCAAGCATATACAGATATGGCCTCAGAACACGGAGACCGAAAGGTCGAGCGTGAATCATATAGTAGATATGATCAACATAACGATGTTCACCATTGAAAACTACTCCATCTCACGTGATGATCGGTTATGGTTTAGTTGATTTGGATCACGTAATCACTTAGAGGATTAGAGGGATGTCTATCTAAGTGGGAGTTCTTTAATTAATTTGATTAACTGAACTTAAATTTATCATGAAACTTAGTACCTGATTAGTATCTTGCTTGTTTATGTTTGATTGTAGATAGATGGCTCATGCTGTTGTTCCGTTGAATTTTAATGCGTTCCTTGAGAAAGCAAAGTTGAAAGATGATGGTAGCAATTACACGGACTGGGTCCGTAACTTGAGGATTATCCTCATTGCTGCACAGAAGAATTACGTCCTGGAAGCACCGCTGGGTGCCAGGCCTGCTGCAGGAGCAACGCCGGATGTTATGAACGTCTGGCAGAGCAAAGCTGATGACTACTCGATAGTTCAGTGTGCCATGCTTTACGGCTTAGAATCGGGACTTCAACGACGTTTTGAACGTCATGGAGCATATGAGATGTTCCAGGAGTTGAAGTTAATATTTCAAGCAAATGCCCGGATTGAGAGATATGAAGTCTCCAATAAGTTCTATAGCTGCAAGATGGAGGAGAACAGTTCTGTCAGTGAGCATATACTCAAAATGTCTGGGTATAATAATCACTTGATTCAATTGGGAGTTAATCTTCCAGATGATTGCGTCATTGACAGAATTCTTCAATCACTACCACCAAGCTACAAGAGCTTCGTGATAAACAATAATATGCAAGGGATGGACAAGACTATTCCCGAGCTCTTCGCAATGCTGAAAGCTGCGGAGGTAGAAATCAAGAAGGAGCATCAAGTGTTGATGGTCAACAAGACCACTAGTTTCAACAAAAAGGGCAAATCGGAGGAAGGGGAACTTCAAAAAGAACGGAAAGCAAGTTGCTACTCAAGAGAAGAAACCCAAACCTGGACCTAAGCCTGAAACTGAGTGCTTCTATTGCAAGCAAACTGGTCACTGGAAGAGGAACTGCCCCAAGTATTTGGCGGATAAGAAGGATGGCAAGGTGAACAAAGGTATATGTGATATACATGTTATTGATGTGTACCTTACTAATGCTCGCAGTAGCACCTGGGTATTTGATACTGGTTCTGTTGCTAATATTTGCATCTCGAAACAGGGACTATGGATTAAGCGAAGATTGGTTAAGGACGAGGTGACGATGCGCGTGGGAAACGGTTCCAAAGTCGATGTGATCGCAGTCGGCACGCTACCTCTACATCTACCTTCGGGATTAGTATTAGACCTAAATAATTGTTATTTGGTGCCAGCGTTAAGCATGAACATTATATCTGGATCTTGTTTGATGCGAGACGGTTATTCATTTAAATTAGAGAATAATGGTTGTTCTATTTATATGAGTAATATCTTTTATGGTCATGCACCCTTGAAGAGTGGTCTATTCTTGTTGAATCTCGATAGTAGTAACACACATATTCATAATGTTGAAGCCAAAAGATGCAAAGTTGATAATGAGAGTGCAACTTATTTGTGGCACTGCCGCTTAGGTCATATCGGTGTAAAGCGCATGAAGAAACTCCATTCTGATGGACTTTTGGAACCACTTGATTATGAATCACTTGGTACTTGCGAACCGTGCCTCATGGGCAAGATGATCAAAACACCGTTCTCCGGTACTATGGAGAGAGCAACAGATTTGTTGGAAATCATACATACAGATGTATGTGGTCCGATGAATATTGAGGCTCGTGGTAGATATCGTTATTTTCTCACCTTCACAGATGATTTAAGCAGATATGGGTATATCTACTTAATGAAACATAAGTCTGAAACATTTGAAAAGTTCAAGGAATTTCAGAGTGAAGTTGAAAATCATCGTAACAAGAAAATAAAGTTTCTACGATCTGATCGTGGAGGAGAATATTTGAGTTATGAGTTTGGTGTACATTTGAAAAATTGTGGAATAGTTTCGCAATTCACGCCACCCGGAACACCACAGCGTAATGGTGTGTCCGAACGTCGTAATCATACTTTACTAGATATGGTGCGATCTATGATGTCTCTTACTGATTTACCGCTATCGTTTTGGGGATACGCTCTAGAGACGGCCGCATTCACGTTAAATAGGGCACCATCAAAATCCGTTGAGACGACGCCTTATGAACTGTGGTTTGGCAAGAAACCAAAGTTGTCGTTTCTGAAAGTTTGGGGCTGCGATGCTTATGTGAAAAAGCTTCAACCTGATAAGCTCGAACCCAAATCGGAGAAATGTGTCTTCATAGGATATCCAAAGGAAACTATTGGATACACCTTCTATCACAGATCCGAAGGCAAGACTTTTGTTGCTAAATTCGGAAACTTTCTAGAGAAGGAGTTTCTCTTGAAAGAAGTGAGTGGGAGGAAAGTAGAACTTGACGAGGTAACTGTACCTGCTCCCTTATTGGAAAGTAGTACATCACAGAAAACTGTTTCAGTGACACCTACACCAGTTAGGGAGGAAGCTAATGATAATGATCATGAAACTTCAGATCAAGATACTACTGAACCTCGTAGATCAACCAGAGTGAGATCCGCACCAGAGTGGTACGGTAATCCTGTTCTGGAAGTCATGCTACTAGATCATGATGAACCTACGAACTATGAAGAAGCGATGGTGAGCCCAGATTCCGCAAAATGGCTTGAAGCCATGAAATCTGAGATGGGATCCATGTATGAGAACAAAGTATGGACTTTGGTTGACTTGCCCGATGATCGGCAAGCAATTGAGAATAAATGGATCTTCAAGAAGAAGACTGACGCTGACGGTAATGTTACTGTCTACAAAGCTCGACTTGTCGCAAAAGGTTTTAGACAAGTTCAAGGGGTTGACTACCATTAGACCTTCTCACCCGTAGCGATGCTTAAGTCTGTCCGAATCATGTTAGCAATTGCCGCATTTTATGATTATGAAATTTGGCAGATGGATGTCAAAACTGCATTCCTGAATGGATTTCTGGAAGAAGAGTTGTATATTATGCAACCAGAAGGTTTTGTCGATCCAAAGGGAGCTAACAAAGTGTGCAAGCTCCAGCTATCCATTTATGGACTGGTGCAAGCCTCTCAGAGTTGGAATAAACGCTTTGATAGTGTGATCAAAGCATTTGGTTTTATATAGACTTTCGGAGAAGCCTGTATTTACAATAAAGTGAGTGGGAGCTCTGTAGCATTTCTGATATTATATGTGGATGACATATTACTGACTGGAAATGATATAGAATTTCTGGATAGCATAAAGGGATACTTGAATAAGAGTTTTTCAATGAAAGACCTCGGTGAAGCTGCTTACATATTAGGCATAAAGATCTATAGAGATAGATCAAAATGCTTAATTGGACTTTCACAAACAACATACCTTGACAAAATTTTGAAGAAGTTCAAAATGGATCAAGCAAAGAAAGGATTCTTGCTTGTGTTACAAGGTGTGAAATTGAGTAAGACTCAATGCCCGACCACTGCAGAAGATAGAGAGAATATGAAAGATGTTCCCTATGCATCAGCGATAGGATCTATCATGTATGCAATGCTGTGTACCAGACCTGATGTGTGCCTTTCTATAAGTCTAGCACGGAGGTACCAAAGTAATCCAGGAGTGGATCACTGGACAGCGGTCAAGAACATCCTGAAATAACTAAAAAGGACTAAGGATATGTTTCTCGTATATGGAGGTGACAAAGAGCTCGTCGTAAATGGTTACGTTGATGCAAGCTTTGACACTGATCCGGACGATTCTAAATCGCAAACCGGATACTTGTTTACATTAAACGGTGGAGCTGTCAGTTGGTGGAGTTCTAAACAAAGCGTCGTAGCAGGATCTACATGTGAAGCGGAGTACATAGCTACTTCGGAAGCAACGAACGAAGGAGTCTGGATGAAGGAGTTCATATCCAATCTAGGTGTCATACCTAGTGCATCGGGTCCAATGAAAATCTTTTGTGACAATACTGGTGCAATTGCCTTGGCAAAGGAATCCAGATTTCACAAGAGAACCAAGCACATCAAGAGACGCTTCAATTCCATCCGGCATCTAGTCCAGGTGGGAGACATAGAGATTTGCAAGATACATACGGATCTGAATGTTGCAGACCCGTTGACTAAGCCTCTACCACGAGCAAAACATGATCAACACCAAGGCTCCACGGGTGTTAGAATCATTACGGTGTAATCTAGATTATTGACTCTAGTGCAAGTGGGAGACTGAAGGAAATATGCCCTAGAGGCAATAATAAAGTTATTATTTATTTCCTTATAATCATGATAAAAGGTTTATTATTCATGCTAGAATTGTATTAACCGGAAACATAATACATGTGTGAATACATAGACAAACAAAGTGTCACTAGTATGCCTCTACTTGACTAGCTCGTTAATCAAAGATGGTTATGTTTCCTAACCTTGAAAAATGAGTTGTTATTTGATTAATGGGATCACATCATTAAGAGAATGATCTGATTGACATGACCCATTCCATTAGCTTAGCACCCGATCGTTTAGTATGTTGCTATTGCTTTCTTCATGACTTATACATGTTCCTGTAACTATAAGATTATGCAACTCCCGTTTATCGAAGGAACACTTTGGGTACTACCAAACGTCACAACGTAACTGGGTGATTATAAAGGAGTACTACAGGTGTCTCCAAAGGTACATGTTGGGTTGGTGTATTTCGAGATTAGGTTTTGTCACTCCGATTGTCGGAGAGGTATCTCTAGGCCCTCTCGGTAATACACATCACATAAGCCTTGCAAGCATTGCAACTAATGAGTTAGTTGCGGGATGATGTATTAGAGAACGAGTAAAGAGACTTGCCGGTAACGAGATTGAACTATGTATTGGATACCGACGATCGAATCTCGGGCAAGTAACATACCGATGACAAAGGGAACAACGTATGTTGTTATGTGGTCTGACCGATAAAGATCTTCGTAGAATATGTAGGAGCCAATATGGGCATCCAGGTCCCGCTATTGGTTATTGACAGGAGACGTGTCTCGGTCATGTCTACATTGTTCTCGAACCCGTAGGGTCCGCACGCTTAAGGTTACGATGAGAATTATATTATGAGTTTATGCATTTTGATGTACCGAAGGTTGTTCGGAGTCCCGGATGTGATCACGGACATGACGAGGAGTCTCGAAATGGTCGAGACGTACAGATTGATATATTGGAAGCCTATGTTTGGATATCGGAAGTGTTCCGGGTGAAATCGGGATTTTACCGGAGTACCGGGAAGGTTACCGGAACCCCCCGAGAGCTAAATGGGCCATGATGGGCCTTAGTGGAAAAGAGAAGAGGCAGCCCTACATGGGCTGCGCGCCTCCCCCTTCCCCTAGTCCTATTAGGACTAGGAGAGGTGGCCGGCCCCTCTCTCTCTTTTCCCCCTCCGCGAATCCTATTCCAACTAGGATTGGGGGGGGGGAATCCTACTCCCAAAGGGAGTAGGACTCTCCTGGCGCGCCACACCTTGGCCGGCCAGCCTCCCCCCTCTAGTCCTTTATATACTGAGGCAGAGGCACCCTAGAACACACAAGTTGATCCACGTGATCTATTCCTTAGCCGTGTGCGGTGCCCCAACCACCATAGTCCTCGATAATACTGTAGCGGAGTTTAGGCGAAGCCCTGCTGCTGTAGTACATCAAGATCGTCACCACGCCGTCGTGCTGACGGAACTCTTCCCCGACACTTTGCTGGATCGGAGTCCGGGGATCGTCATCGAGCTGAACGTGTGCTCGAACTCGGAGGTGCCGTGGTTTCGGTGCTTGATCAGTTGGATCGTGAAGACGTACGACTACTTCCTCTACGTTGTGTCAACGCTTCCGCAGTCGGTCTGCGTGGGTACGTAGAAACACTCTCCCCTCTCGTTGCTATGCATCACATGATCTTGCGTGTGCGTAGGAAATTTTTTGAAATTACTACGAAACCCAACAACAAGATACCAACTAACCTATGCAATCTTGAGAAGATATATCCTCCAGCCTTCTTTGATGTGATGGTGCATTTAGCTGTTCATCTACCTGATGAGGCACTACTTAGAGGTCCAGTGCAGTATGGCTGGATGTACCCTATTGAAAGGGGGCTAGGCACTTTCAAGGGCTATGTTAGGAACAGAGCTAGACCCGAGGGTTCCATTGCAGAGGCGTACATTGCTACAGAAACGTTAACATTCTGCTCAAAATACATTGAAACAGCTGATCAGCTTAGCAAAGAGGTGGGTGAAGGCAATCCCAGGCTCAATGTTTTCGATTATTCTGTTCGAGTTACAGGGAAGAGTCGACAAGAGGACAAACCTAAAGATTTGGACAAAATGGTTTGGTATGTGTTGAATAACTGTCTTGAGATACTACCATATATCAAGTAAGTGCTAAGTACTGAAGCTTATACATCGTAATCTACTAAACTCGCAGCACATTCTTATATATTTAGATGTTTGACGCGATCACTATGTGGTGCAGCATCTACAAAAAGGATTTACTGCCGCAAAATCCAAGAAACATTGACAAACTGGTTATGGCAAGATTGGCGAAATGGTTCAAGAGCCATGTAAGCTTTTGAATTGCACTGTCAATTTTTTTAATATAATGAGTACATAAGATGATCAGCTTGTCTATTTTCTAACCATCGGTTAAGAAGATGCGGGAGGATGGGCAGGTAGTTTATAAGGCCCTTTACGCACTAGCAATGGGTACTGATACTCGGGTAAGACATTATGAATCTTGCATTGTTGGAGATGTGCGCTACAACACCCTTGCACGCGAGGAAGGCAGGAAGACACAAAACAGTGCCATCATGAGCACGGATACATATGACAGAGAGACAACTGAAATGTATGCTAACATAACAGACATTGTTTAGTTGCAGTACATCTCCAGTTTCAAGGATCATTGGTGTGTTGTTCTGTTGTGTTGTCGTTGGTATAACCTGTTTTCCAGGATCGCAAAACCCAGAGCTAATGATTATTTCAAATCCATCAATGTCAAGGCGGCGTACCATACCAACAAGCTTTTTATTTTGGCAAATCAAGCAACATAGATATTTTTCTTGGAAGACACATTTGCATGTAGCAATGACTAGAGAGGATTGCAAAGGTTTGAGTAGAGGAATTCATTTAATGAAGTTGCACAACAAGATGATGCTTACACTGCACCAAATGTACAAGATTCCACAGATGTTCCTAATATCTTTGAGAACCATCATGTCAATGATGCTGGTGAAAAGATTTCCTGTCGAGATGTGGACATACAAGAGTTGATCAAGAAGAAGCCAACGTTCGAGGACATTGAGGATGAAGAAGAGGATGACACTCTCGGGAATTACGATTCAGACTGATACACATGGCGAAGATGTTGACGCTGGTGCTGCGGATGATGATTAGATTGCTTTTGTCGTATTTTCCTGTCAGAAGACGTTTTTATCTCCTATGTGAAATTGTGTTTACTATGACAACTGAAACCTGATGAACGTGTTGTTTAGTATTTTCTTGTGAGAACATCACTTGTTATGTATGTTGATTTGTGTTTGGTGATTGCATGGTGACTAGAACATGATGACATTGTTGTTTAGTTGTACTCATATTTTTTTGTGAAACTTGAATTTGATGACATAGCTTGATGTTGGACTGCAATTTGCTCGAAGTCTTTGAATGGTAACAAAGCTGACCCGACAGGGCCTCTGCTAATTTATTTATTTATTACCAAAAGGGCCTCTGCTATTTATTTTATGAGCAAAAGGGGATACCCCCCGATTTCCGTGAATAGAAATCATTAAATGTTCAGAACACTATGCCCAGCCTGCTACATAGGTTTCATTCATTACTAGTTTCAGCAAAGTGCTCATGTCGTAGCCACTGAATACATCACAAGTGTTACATACACTGCAAATAAAGAGACACTCATCCTACAGAGCACATCAATTTTTCCCATTATCTTCACAGGCTCTTTCATCTCCTCATTGCTGTCAAGGCCGTTCAGCAGCTGTTGCTTGGCCATGATCATAGGAACTCCATCTTTAACCTTCTACTCTGCATCTTCCTCGTCTGTCATTCCTTCAGTTACTTGTTCAACACCCCAACCTGATGGTATTGGGATTCCTCGGCTAACTAAATAATCATCATAGTTGCATTCCCCCACATCAGCAACTTCCCAGAAATACAAATCACATGAATCTTCCCTTTTCTACACAAATCAAATTGGAAGATCATCAACCAAACTATTAAAAAAATCAGCAACTGAAAGCAGCAGAACAACACTTAAACATATTATTACCCCATGATTCGGGCATTTGTAGAAGACTCGGCCAGGGTTGATGATTTTGGTTGAGACGCGACGGATGACTCTGTGTGATTTACAGCAGTGGCACTACACCAATGGCAGCGGGTTGCAATGAGCAACCGGCCAGAACTTCTCATGCTAGGCAGAGTAAGTAGAGAAGAGGAGAAGCGAATGTTGGATATGTCAATTTCATTAGTTGCAGAGTAGCATAGCACCATATATAGTCATAGTCTAGGTTTGGATTAGAACTAGCTACAGGAGCACGTCTCTCTTTTTTCTAAAACTTACCAATGTCTCTTTACTGGTACACTAGCTTGTACTGTACGCCTTCTCAAGTCTTTGATTTTCTTTCTTTTTTTGCGAGGAAGGAAGGAGGACAAAATTGAGAGTTCCTGGGAATCGAACCCAAGACCTCTCAGTTGAAAACCAAGGGTGCTAGTCACTTATGTGGCGAACGTTCCCTGGGAGGAGGACGGCAGATGAACGCATTTTCCTTGCAGTTTTAGTTGCGACGCAAGATCGAACGGTCGCAGTTTCGGGAATGTTATCAGGCGAACGAGCCCATTTTTTCTTTTCTTCCTATATATAAAATAGTATGCTACTTGGTGTCGGCTTAGTCAACAAACAATTGTGCCAACCTTGACCGTTGGATTGACATTCAATGTCTGTCGTGTTTCTTCAGTCTCGTCTTCCTCCAGCCGCCAAAGCAAAACCAGCGCCGGCGGGACTGCCTGCTCCCGCCTCCCACGGCAGGTTGTGCTGCCGCGCACACATCGTGGCCACATCGCACCCTAAAACTCTGCGCATCTTCTCCGTCTCCTGTTCGTTCCCATCCGAGGCCTCACCATCGTCCTCCGCCTTGGTTTGCTCGCTGCGGCGCCGCCCTGCGGTGTTGTCAACATGGTCCATAACCGAGAGGAATAAGGAGATGATTGTACATGGTGAGGATGACAGTAGGGACCCAACAGCACGCGCAGTAATTTTGTTTTTTCGGGACGGAGAAGGGTATCGACTGGGTTGTTCGGGAGTTGTGGCCCGTCTAGCCTAGGCTTCTATTTCATATGTTTAGCACATGACCAGCCTAGTTTGTTTTTTTCCTTTCTGAAAATGGCTAGCCCAGCTATTTTTTTTGCAGAATAACCAACGTAGGCCTACTTTCTTCCCTGCTGGGCCAAAAATCTTTCAAGCCTAGAAAATGGGCTATAAGTAATAAGAAGTGGGCTATAAGTAATAATAAATGGGTTGTAAAATGAAAAAATACAACAAACAGGCAATTAGTTCGAAAATATTTTTTTCTTTCAGATTTTGATATTTTAAATTTCATTGTTTTTGTGCGGGTAAAATTTCATTGGATTTAAATTAAGGTATGTTTAGTTTTTAAATTAATTTGAATCTGGCTAGAAATTTCGGGTTGTATGCTGTTTGGGACAGATTTGGAGGCTGACTTGTGGGTCTACTAGGTTGACGTGTACGAAAGGCTTTGTCAACTTAGCCCACAAACGATTCTAGCAGCAGTGACCATTGGATGTTAATCCAACGGCCATGCTGCTTCTTCAATATCTGATCTTCTTGCTCCAACCGCCCAAACCAACACCGGTGGGACTGACTGCTCCTGCATCCCGTGGCCACCTGTGCTGCCGCACAGGCCGCACCACCCTGCCCTATTCCACAACTGGCCAGGCCATTCCTCTACTCACCCACACCTCCTGTTATTTTCCGGCGACGACAGACGGACCAGTAAACCCTCGTACTCCCCACCGCATGGGCAACCACTACCGAGTCTTCCCTAGCTCTGTGTCATTCCCTTCCTAGGCCTCGCCGTCGTCCACGGCCCTGGTGCTCTCGAAACGCCGTGTTCAACGAACGAGATCCATCGAACGTGGACTGTACGTGGAGAGGCTGACAACTGGGTCCACGACCACACATAAGGAAATGCCTCCTTATTACGCGCAAAATAATGATTCCTCCACCTGACATCTGGGACCCACCGGAATGGCCTCCGTATTTTGCGAAAAAATGTCCCCCCCGCTGACAGGTCTGACCCACCAACTATATCTTCGCACGCAAGGAAGTGCCTCCTTATTACGCACAAAAAACTGAGTGGGAGGCTGACTTGTGGGCCTACTAAGTTGATGGGGTCGGAGGGCTTTGTCAACTTAGTCAATATGAACGATTCTAGCTCCAGTGACCATACGATGTCCATCCAACGGCCGTAGTGCTTCTTCAACCTCTGGTCTTCTTGCTCCAGCCACCCAAAGCAGCGCCGGTCGTGCTGCATGCTCCTGCCTCCCGTGGTCGGCTATGCTGCCATGGAGGCCTCACCGCCCCCTACTATTCCCACGCTGGCCAGGGCCTGCGGTGATGGCAGCCTCACACCGCAACTGAACCAGTGAACCCTCGTACTCCTCTCCGCGTGGACATCCATTGCTGCGTCTTCCCCGGCTTCGCGTCGTCCCCTTCCTAGGCCTCGCCGTCGTCCACCGCCTTGGTGCTCTCAGCGCGGCGTGGTCAATGTGGTCAACGAATGACTTCCATCGGAAGAGTACTATATGTGGAGAGGCTGACAGCTGGGTCCATGGCCGCAGTGAGGAAGTGCCTCCTTATTACACGAAAAATAAAGATTCCTCCACCTGACAGCAGGGACCCACCGGACGGGCCACTGTATTTCACGAAAAAAACATTTTCGCCCTGATTGTTGGGACCCACCAGCTACATCGTCGCACGCAAGGAAGTGCCTGACAGTCAGGACCCACCTGGTCAAAGCATACGTAGTGTTGTCATTCTGGTCGCAAACGTGTACGTACATACTGGTCGATTGGTGTTTCTGCAGGCTGCAGCGATGAACCATGGCCATGTAATCAAGGGCACGTGTCGTAGTAGAGGCGTGCACGTGTCGTAGTAGAGGTGTGCACGTGCCGTAGTAGAGGCGCACACGTAGCATGTACACCCATGTACAGCCAAGGTGCAAGAAAGTAAATACGGCCACGTACGTACATACGGGCGGGGTCTCAAACGCCTACTCGCGCATATGGACGGCCAGGGCTCGTGTACATGGCTGGGTCGGAACGGAGAAACTGCATCGTCTTCGTGTTCATGGGGAGGCAATGGAATGTCTCGTGTTCATCGGGAGGCAACGGAATATGTCGTGTTCATCGGGAGCCAACCAGCTAGGACGGAACAGCCGATCAAAACTAGGCCTGGCATACCGCAGAACAGAGGAAACGGCATTGTGTTCAACCGGCCACGGTCGAAATGGGATCTTGTTCATCGGGAGGGGCCTGGCATACCGCAAAATGGAGGAAACAGACTTCTCTTGGACCTCCTATGGTCGAAATGGGGTCCTGTTGATCGAGAAGGGTGTGGCGTACTGCAAAACGAAGGAAACGGACTTGTGTTGGAGCGCTATGGTCGAAACGGGGGTCCTGTTCATCGGGAGGGGTGTGGCCTACTGCAAAACGGGACTCCACGGGATATTGTTCATCTCCACCGTCAACCTCCTCCAGCATCCACGGGCTACTGTCCATCCACCGTCAACCTCCTCCAGCCTCCACATGCGACTGTTCATCCACGGGCTCTTGTTCATCTAGCCTCCACCGCTCCTCCACCGGCTACTGTTCAACCAGCCCTCTCCGCGGAGTCGTGTTCAACCAGCCCTCCACGGGCTACTGTTCATCCAGCCCTCCACTAGCCACTGTTCAACCAGCCCTCCACAGGGTCCTGTTCATCCACCCCCAACCGGCTCGATCGATCGGGTCCTGTTCATCCAACGGCAACGACCTCTACTACCACGGGGTCCTGTTCATCCAGCCCCCCGCCGGGAACTATTCATCCACCCCCCCCCCCCAACAATGCTCACTATTCATCTAGAGGCAGCATCAATCGGCTTCAGTTAGCAGCAGTGTGGTGAAGGAATCGCTCGATCAGGTTCAGTTAATAGCCATCGATCGATCTCTCGGGTTCAGTAATGTGTAGCCAATAATGCAATCACTCGGGTTCAGTAGGCGAACGCCTCCCTCGGGTTCAGTTAGAGCCCAATGCCTCGCACCCACGCGTGTACGTGTACGAGAGAAATGCACATCGCTCGGCCCCCGACCACCCACCATAACCGGGAACTCCCTGATATTTTCCTCGCCCTCGCTTTACCACGGTTTTTTCCATCATGGACGGCCCAAAGAATGTCATGCAGCTGCATCTCCGGCCTGCCCAGGACGAAAAGCCCATTTTCTATCATGATTTTTTGTCATAGAAGTAGGAACCCACCACATCTATGATGATACCTGCTTTTGTCATAATTATCACCATAGAAGTGTCATCAGCATGACCGAGAAAGAAATTCATTCGGCCCAGAATGTCACAGATGTGTATTTTTTTGTAGTGCAAGTCTGGGTACCCTCGTTCCCCGAATGCGGACAGAGGTGAATGCGGTGGTCGTACGCCCGAGCTGGCAGGAGGCCCTGGGGCTCGTCGAAGAGGTCGCGATGCTACTACAAGAGATGATCCAACAAGGGTTGCTCAGGCCCTGCAGTAGTCACCGTCAGCTGCAGATGCGGCATCGCTGGGTAGGCGCCACCCATGCCCTCCCACCGAACACGGTGACCCAGGCACGACAATGTCACCGTCATGGCTTCGAAGTCCCAGAGGATGGGATCCCAGGGTCCACAATAAGTCAACGCCGAGGATGAAGTCGAAGTAGCCAAAGTCGATCCTGGCACACGTGATGGTGAAGTGCTCGTCGACGATGGTGATGGGGACGTTCCGCGCAATCCCATTACATCTGAGGCAGTCACCGTTAGCCACCATGACCAGGAGATGCTCCCCGCTCATCGGTTATAGCGCCAAGGGGCGCATGGTCGACTCAAGCAGGAAGTTATGCGTGGAGCCTGTATCCAGGAGGGCCACGAGGCGCTCGTCGTGGATCATTACTAGTAGGAGCATCATCTGCTTCGCTCGTATACCCACGAGGGCATGGAGGGAGACCACAAGAGTCATCGCCGGCGCGACCTCCACGACAACTCGGGCAGGCACGTCGCCGAGCCCGACGGTGGTGGGGTCCTGCTCCATCTAGTCGGCCGCCTCCAAGTAGAAAACCCGCAGGCAAACATGGCCCCGGCATGTAAGGCTCGTCACAATTATAGCAGAGCCCCTGTTGGCGGCGCTTGAGCTGCTCGGCCGGGGTGAGCCGGCGGAAGGGGTGCATCGCAGCCAGAGTGGTGATTGTTGTCAAGGCCGGAGGCCGACGCCTCGATCCAGGTAGTATCGAGGGCAGCCTAGCGGGCTGTCGGGCACCCCGACACGGCAACGCATGCTGCAATTCCTAAGTGCTACGCTCGATGGCGCGGGCATAATACATGGCCGTCTGGAGGTCCTGAGGTCCCCGCGGCTCCACACCCACAAGGATATGATACGGCAGACCACCGACGAAGAGCTCGGCCCACTAACGAGCCGTCACGCTGGGTGCATGGCACGCTAGGGCCTGGAAGCAGTCGGTGAAGTCCTGCACTGTGGAGGTGAAGGGTAGGCGGCCCAGCTCCGCCAGCCAGATCTCGCGTATCGGTGGCCCGAAGCGAAGGAGGCAGAGCTCACAAAAACGCTCCCATGGATGCATGCCGCCCTCGTCCTGCTCGAGAGCGTAATACCAAGTCTGTGCGGCGCCTCGAAGGTGATATGAAGTGAGCCAGGTGTGGTCCGACGCGAGCATGCGTTGCCCCCGGAAGAACTGGTCGCACTGATTAAGCCAGCTCAGGGGGTCCTCGGTGCCGTCATAGGTGGGGAAGTCGAGCTTGGCGAAGCATGGCGGTGTGTGTGTATGGCCGCAGTGGGGGTATGTCTCATCAGCGCGGAGCAGCGAGGAGGCCGGCGCCGAGTCGGTGGTTATGGGGGGCCCTCCGTAAAACGGCGGCTTATCAAGGCTCGTGTAAGGGCCTGTGGAGCTAGAGGACCCGCCATACTATACGGTTGGCGTAGGCGGCGACTTGACGTGCGGCGGCCCCGAAGCCATTGTGTAGACTGGCTGCGACGACCCGACCAACAAGGCCGCTAAGGGTGACGGCGAGGGCGGGAACCGGACCTGGTGGATCGGGACACCAGCCAGTGCAGACAGGGCCGGCCCGGAGCTGACGGGTGGGGGGGCAGCTGCAGCTGTCCCCGCAGACGCGGAGAAGGCCGCCAGGGGCAGCGGCTGCCACGGTGGCATGATGGCGGCGATGGCCGGCGCAGCCGGGTGCGGCCCGTAGGACCCGGCCAGGAACAGGTGGATCCCCTGGACCGCCTGCGTTAGGTCCCGCAGCGTCTCGGACACCTCCTCTGAAGTGAGGACGCTAGTGGCGGGCGCGACGGAGGACCCCGACACGGGCAGGAGCGGGGCGACGGCCGTGGTCGTCGCCACAGGCGACGAGGTGACCGATAGCGGGAGCTACGGGGTGGGCTGCGGTGTTGACAAGATCGAACTGAAGCTAGCTGATACCAAACTGGTAGGAGCTAGGGTCCTACCTGGCCTGGACCGTAGGTTGTAGGGGTGAGAGGCTGGTTTGTGAGGAGGAGGGCGCAGCCAGCGGCGCGTCGGTGCCATAGTCACGCCGGAGGAGGCCGTGGGCATGGCTGAGAGGGAGAGGCGGCTAGGGTTTGGGTTTCCGGCTCCTAAGGGAAGCCGGGGAATAGTAATCACTTATTGCTTAATTCCAAAAGGTATCCTTACATCTGTTTATATAATCCTCGCTTGCTAAAAAGATAAGACAAGTTGGGCTAAGCCCCTAACTAGACGTGCCCAACAGGCCTCCTCCGGCTATAAGTGATGCCGGTCATAACATCTCTCCCCGGCTACGCAAATAGCTCGTCCTCGAGCTGGAAGTCTGGAAAGTGTTGGCGGAACTCGTCAAGCTGCACCCAAGTAGTGTCCTCCTCCAGAAGGCCTTGCCACTGGATCAACAAGTGCCACACCCCGCAACGCTTCTGGACCTGCAACACCTTCGCCGGTCCTGGAAGCGTCAGAGGTCGGAGGAAGCACCGGCGTGGTCGCCGGCGGGTCCCCGCGGAAGGGCTTCAGCAACCCCACATGGAAGACGTCATGGATGCGGGCACCGGCCGAAAGCTGAAGGTGGTAGGCCACCTTTCCAATGCGCTCCAGCATGGAAAATGGCCCGGCGTAGCGAGGACCCAGCTTGTGCTTCACGTGCGGGTCGAGGGATATTGTGGAGTGGTGAAGGAGGCGCAACCACACCTAGTCGCCCACTGCCAACTTCGCCTCGTGGTAGTGGGCGTCGTAGTAGTGCTTGGACAACTCCTGGCCCTATATAAGTCGCTGGCGCACCTCCGCAAGCATCTCATCCCTGTTGCGAAGAAGGTCGCCTGCCACCTCCGTCCTGCCGTCTCGGGGACAACCGGAAGGACAGGTGAGGGCGGTCAGACATAGACCACCTCAAAAGGCATGGCGCATAGGGCGGAGTGGTATGAAGTGTTGTAGAAGTACTCCGCCCATGCGAGCCAGTCCACCCAAGCCCGGGGGTGATAACCTGTAACACAACACAAATACATGGCAATCACCTTGTTGACCACCTCAGATTGACCGTCCGTCTGAGGATGGAAGGTCGTACTCAGGTGCAGCTTCACGCCCGCCATCCAGAATAGATCACGCCAGACATGCCCTGTGAACAGCGGGTCCCAGTCGCTGATGATCGAAGAGGGAAACTCGTGTAGGCGGATGATGTTGTCGAAGAAGGCACACGCCACGGAGGCGGCCGTGTAGGGATGGCCGAGAACGATGAAGTGCATGTACTTGGAGAAGCGGTCGACGACCGTAAGGATGACGGACTTGCCGCCCACCTTGGGGAGGCCCTCGATGAAGTCCATGGAGATGTCGGCCCAAACCTGAGAGGGCACCACCGGGGGCTGCCGCAGCCCGGCCGGTCGCAGTGTCTCCATCTTGTTGCGCTGACACGTCAGGCAAGACCGCACCCAATCACGGACCAGGGCTTGGTCACCAGGGATGTACAAGTTTGCGCGGAGATGGTGGAGGGTCTTCTGCATGCCCTCGTGGCCAGCTGAGTGGGCCAGCAGAAGGACCTGGTGACGGTGGTCGCCGTGATCCGGCATGAAAAGCCGGCGCCCGTGCAGGAGCAAGCCATGTGCGAAGTGCCATGGCTCCTCCAAGTCGCCAATGTCTAGGTGCTGCCGAAGGAGCTAAGCGTCCATAGCGTCCACGGTGGCCCAGCGGGTGTTGTCAATGAGGGTGAAGGAGGGCCACGAACAGATGTAGAGGGCCGCCCCGCGGGGTCGATGGCGTCCGAGTCGGGGTTGGCGTTGCAGCGGGACAGGGCATGGGCCATGGTGTTGAGGCCACCCGGGCGATACTCGATAGTGAAGTCGAAGCCGAAGAGTTTGCTGATCCACTGATGCTGCGGCACAGTGGAGAGCCTCTGTCCAATAAGAACTTGAGGTTGTAGTGATCAGTGCAGATACGGAATGGCCTCCCCAGAGATATGGCCACCAGTGGCGCACGGCCTGCACCAAGCCAATGAGCTCCCTCTCATAGGCTGCGAGCTTACGATGGCACACGGTGAAGGGCCTGCTGAAGAACGCAAGTGGCCCGTCGCCCTGATGAAGGACGGCGCCAATCCCATGCCTCAGGCGTCGCAGTCCACCATGAATGGCCTATCAAAGTCGGGCATCTGGAGGACCGAACCGGTAGTGCGAGCCCCACTACTAGGAAAAGGGCTAAAGATGAAATTGACACTAATGGCGCACCAGAGAAATGGTGCGCCACTACTATTTACTAATGGCGCACCACGGGAAGATACGCCATTAGTGTGTAAGACACTAATGGCGCACCAGGCACAAGGTGCGCCACTAGTAACAAAATGTTTTTTTTTCATTTTTTCAAACATACTAATGGCGCATCCGGAACTACTAATGGCGCACCAACCATTGAGTGCGCCACTACTGTATTCTTATCCTACTTTTTTGCAAAACTACTAATGGCGCACCGTCGCATAGTGCGCCATTACTAGTTCAAACTAGTAATGGCGCACTGTGCCACGGCGCGCCATTAGTATAAAAATTACTTTTAATACTTTTTTGCAAAACTACTAATGGCGCATGTATGTGTGGTGCACCCTCCCCCGCTCCACCGCCGCCGACGAGCACCTCCCGCACCCGCCCCCACTCCACCGCCGCCGACGACCCACCGCACCCTTCCCCGCTCCACCGGCCGCCGCCGCTGAAAGTGCGACTATCCCTAGGTGGCTTTGGTAATTCATAACAACATATAGCTCATTGAGCTAATGCTATTCCAAGATGATTATTTCAGGAAAGCTCAATGATTGGCATGGCATGGATATGAAAGTAGAACCCTCAAAATGCTAAGGACAATGGATTGGCTCAAGCTCAAAAGCTCAAGACTCTTCATTTCATATTTTAGTGATCCAAGATCACATTGAGTCCATAAGAAAAGCCAATACTATTAAGGAGGGATGAGGTGTTGCTTAATGAGCCTCTTGCTTCATGTGCTTAACGATATGCTCCAAAACCCTCAACTACTTTCTCATATCCACATATGACCAAAACTCTAAGCCAAACTCGGTCCTACCGATTCTTCCTATCCGGCGCCACCGAGTTTCACTTGTCATTAGCCACTACGAAACCCTAGCAATTTGGTCGTACCGATAAGGATCTCGGTCCCACCGAGAATGGGTTGCAAACTCTTTGTTTCCCTTTCGTAACTTTTCGGTCCCACCGAAAGAGCGAATCGGTCCCGCCGAGATTGCAATGTAAACTCAGTGTTTCCCCTTTGTAACTTTTCGGTCTCACCGAGTTCCACTCGGTCCCACCGAAAGAGCAAATCGGTCCCACCGAGTTTGCCTGACCAACTCTCTGGTTAGCTAATTACCAAATTCGGTCTCACCGAGTTTGTGTAATCGGTCTCACCGAGATTACGTTATGCCCAAACGCTAACCAAATCGGTCCTACCGAGTTGCATGTCAGTCCCACCGAAATTCCTAACGGTCACTAGGTTTACTATTTCGGTCAGACCGAGTTTATTGATTCGGTCCCACCGAGATTGGAAAACTGTGTAACGGTTGGATTTTGAGTGGAGACTATATATACCCCTCCACCTCTTTCTCATTCTGTGAGAGAGCCATCAGAACACACACATCATTCCTACTCATTTGTTCTGAGAGAGAATCACCTACTCATGTGTTGAGATCAAGACATTCCATTCCTACCATATGAATCTTGATCTCTAGCCTTCCCAAGTTGCTTTCCACTCAAATCTTCTTTCCACCAAATCCAAATCCTATGAGAGAGAGTTGAGTATTGGGGAGACTATCATTTGAAGCACAAGAGCAAGGAGTTCATTACCTACACACCATTTGTTACTTCTTGGAGAGTGGTGTCTCCTAGATTGGCTAGGTGTCACTTGGGAGCCTCCGACAAGATTGTGGAGTTGAACCAAGGAGTTTGTAAGGGCAAGGAGACCGCCTACTTCGTGAAGATCTACCGCTAGTGAGGCAAGTCCTTCGTGGGCGATGGCCATGGTGGGATAGACAAGGTTGCTTCTTCGTGGACCCTTTGTGGGTGGTTGCTTCTTCGTGGACCCTTCGTGGGTGGAGCCCTTCGTGGACTCGCGCAACCGTTGCCCTTGGGTGGAGCCCTGTGTGGACTCGCGCAACCGTTACCCTTCGTGGGTTGAAGTCTCCATCAACGTGGATGTAGGATAGCACCACCTATCCGAACCACGGGAAAAACATCCGTGTCTCCAATAGCGTTTGAATTCTCCAAACCCTTCCCATTACATTCTTGCAAGTTGCATGCTTTACTTTCTGCTGCCAATATACTCTTTGCATGCTTGCTTGAATTATGTGATGATTACTTGACTTGTCCTAAAATAGCTAAAATCTGTCAAGAACTAAAATTGGGAAAAGGTTAAGTTTTTATTTGGTCAAGTAGTCTAATCACCCCCCCTCTAGACATACTTTCGATCCTACAAGTGGTATCAGAGCTTTGGTCTCCATTTGCTTGATCTCCATAGCTTTTGGTGGTCATAGCCTTGGTTTCACAACCTAGGAGAGTATGGCGTCTAGCGAGGGAAATTATCACCGTAGAGGTCCTTTCTTTGATGGTACTAATTTTGCTAGTTGGAAGCATAAAATGAAAATGCATATTCTTGGACATAACCCCGCTGTTTGGGCTATTGTGTGTGCTGGTTTGCAAGGTGACTTCTTTGACGGGAAAGAACCAAACCGTGAAGCTACCGCGGATGAGTTGAAGATGTTGCAATACAATGCTCAAGCTTGTGATATTCTCTTCAACGGATTGTGCCCCGAAGAATTCAACAAAATCAGCCGCCTTGAGAATGCAAAGGAAATTTGGGACACTTTGATTGATATGCACGAAGGTACCGACTCCGTGAAGGAATCCAAGTTGGATGTGCTTCAAAGCCAACTTGACAAGTTCAAGATGAAGGATGGTGAAGGCGTCGCTGAAATGTACTCTAGGCTTGCTCTCATCACAAATGAGATTGCCGGCTTAGGAAGTGAAGAGATGACCGATAAATTCATCATCAAGAAGATCCTAAGAGCCTTGGATGGAAAGTATGATACCGTGTGCACATTGATCCAAATGATGCCCAATTACAAAGATCTCAAGCCAACGGAAGTGATTGGAAGAATTGTTGCTCATGAGATGTCACTTAAGGATAAAGAGGAACTTCACAACAAATCAAGTGGTGCCTATAAAGCCTCATGTGAAGCCCCTACATCATCAAGTGAGAAGCAAGACTTCAATGAAGAATTGAGCTTAATGGTGAAGAACTTCAACAAATTCTACAAGAATAGAAGCAAAGATAGAAGCTCCAAGTCAAGGTCCTACAATGACAAAAGATCTTCTAGTCGAGAGCGAAACTGTTACAATTGTGGAAGACCCGGACACTATTCCAATGAGTGTATGGCTCCCTACAAGAGAAGAGAAGATTCTCCAAAAAGAAGAAGCAAAGGATCACCACCAAGAGAGAGAAGGAGTAGAGATGATCGTTATGAACAAAGATACTCACGGAGAAGCGAAGGAAAAATCATCAAGGAGCTACACAGGACGAAGACATCAAGCTCATGTTGGTGAATGGGTATCCGGCTCCGACTCCGACAGCCACTCCGAGAGAAGTTATCACTCCGACTCCGAAGATACTCAAGATGAAGGTGTTGCCGGTCTAGCACTTGTGTCAACCAACTCGTACGACATATTTGATTCACCAAATGAAGGAATTGGAAGATGCTTCATGGCCAAAGGTCCTAAGGTAACACACCCCGAGTATGTTAATTTCAATAGTGATGAAGATGACTTGTTAGGTGATGATTTGCTTGGTGACAACTCTAGTGATGAATACTATGATGAAAGACCAATTAATCATGCTAATCAAGATAAAACGAATGACAATGATAAGGAGAAGATTGAGGCTCTAACTAAAGAACTAAAAACTCTTAAGTTAGCTCATGACACTATCTTCGAAGATCATCGAGAACTTTGAAGAGCTCATGAGAAGCTACGCTTCGAAAAGCTCAATCTTGAGCAAGAGCATGAGTTCTTAAAGGCAATCAATGATGATCTCCGCAAGAAAAGTTCTTCTTACATTGCCAAGCGTTTACTCTTATCCACTTACATGCCTCAAGTCAAGTCTAACAAGAAAGATTCTTCCTCTAGTAGTAACAATGATCATGCTAAATCCAATGTTGTTGCTTCTAGTAGTTCTCTTGATTCCACTAATGATTCTCTTAGCCAAGTTACACTTGAGCAAGAAAATAGCTTATTGAAGGGAATTATAGAGAAAGGAGTGTACAAAAGCCTTGCCGGGAGTAAGCAATTCGAGGAAATTGTGCGCAAGCAAGGAATGCACCGAAAGAATCAAGGTGTTGGTTTTGAACGAAAGTTCAATGCCAATGGAGTTGAATGGGAAGAAGATCAATACCCCAAGACGAAGTTTGTCCCTCAACAAGAGAAGTATACTTCTTTCAAGGGGACACAAGCTCAAGATGATTTTCCACCACAAGACAACGAGCAAAAAGGCAAGGACAAGCTTCAAGAGGAAATTTATGCATTTGAAGAAGCTCCAAAGACCTTAGTCAAGTGGATTCCCAAGACTACTTCAAGTTCCACTTCATCAAGTACGACTACAACTCCAAGGATTCCCATCAAGATGATGTGGATCCAAAAGAAGAAGAACTAGAGAGTTCTTGAGGGTGACTCCGCCAACATACTTCAGTCTTATCATTTTGGCAAGAACAAGTGCAATCAACTTCCACATCTTGCACTAGTTCAAGGAGTCACAAACCCTCTTGTTGGTAAGACAAGGGACAAGGTAACCTAAAGTTTTCATGGACATCATCTTGTGTGTGCATCACTCCATGTCTATGGATATCCTTGTTTGTTCCTTGTGGGACTAACCCATGTAGGTATTGAAAGTGCAATTCACTCAAATGGATAGCTCCAAGAGATCTACATCAACATTGAGCATCCACATCTTCAATGTCTACATGAAGTCATCATCGACAAAACCCAAGGTTAGTTCATCCCTCTTAGGGGGGATATCACATCTAGGGGGAGCTTTACTCTAAGACTTGAGCTAAAGCAACTCTAATGATGTGAACAAAACAATGCTTTATGTAAAAGTGGTAACCCCACTTGAGCTTAAACGATGAGTATGACCTACGGTCAAGTGTTCTCACTTGACTCCTAAGTCAATATACTCATATATAGATGACCTAGTCATCGCAAATTGCTTGATAGATGCTAGAATTGGTTGTGCATGCTTTGCACATATTTCATTTGCTATCTTATTGTGTGAGCATGCTGATTGCACATTTTACTCATTCGAGGACATCCACTTGTGGCTTTGATTGTTTGGCTTTATCTTCTTTTGCCAAGTGGATGGAAAAGAATGCCTAAGAACCTCCTCTAGCTATCTATGCTTTTCTCGTCTCAAACTCTATTCATGCTGCATCACAAAATTTGATCAAGTCAGATTCGAACCACTCTGTGTAAGGAGCGCTCGGAGTCCCCGATTCGTCATAGACTTAAACTTCCAAAACCTCTTTATGAATCTCGGTCTGACCGATACTCCATTCGGTCCTACCGAGTTCATTAAGTTGATCTAGGTTTTCGATCTCGGTGCAACCGATTTGAACTTTTCGGTCACACCGAGTTGCAATAACTACACACAATTTTGCATCTCGGTGCCACCGAGTTGTTCCACTCGGTCACACCAACAGGGTCGGGCTATATATAGTGACGGGCAGAATTTTGGAAATTTCTCCGAAACCTCCTCGCCCGCGCGATAGCCTGCTCTGCCCCCGAGGTCTCCGGATCATCTCCTCGCCGCCAGCAGCCTCCAGTCGCTCGTCTTCGCCGCCGTCAACGGATTTCTGCCCCGCCGTTGCCGCCGTAGCAAGTCCACGCCGAACTAGGGTATGGACTTGATCTTTGTGCTATTCCTCAATCTGATTCCTAGCACATTGTGATCATCATGATTCTTGCCACGTTTGATAAACTTCTATCCAGTCAAAACGCTCATAGATTAGGTTTAATTCGAAAATTCTAGGTTTAGGTTTCCACCGAAACCATCTCGGACCCACCGAGTTGAAAAACTCGGTCCCACCGATCTGGCTTTTGCCATTGCACAAGTGAAACTCGGTCTGACCGAGAATAACTTATCGGTGCGACCGATTTTGGAATTCTGTGAAACCCTAGCAGTCTCGGTGCCACCGAACTATGACTCGGTCTGACCGAGTTGACCAGTTCTGGTGCCAAAACTGCTTCGGTGTCACCGAGTTTGAAAATCGGTAGATCCGAGATGCTTTCTGTGGAAAACTAAAACTAAGTTTTTGAATTAATCTTTTGCAAAAATCTCTGCTTTTTGTGATGCTCATCCACTCTATCTTATCCATAATCTATTCACAGGGTCAGCAGTCAGTTTGCAATATGTCAGACCAGAGTGACAGCCAAAACCTCTCAGAGCAGCAAGTAGTGATGAGTGAGGGCACTAGCCCCTCAAGTTCTTCTGATGATGGCAGCAGGAGCACCCCCAGCAATCTGCCTAAGGCTGCCACACGTCAAAGGAAGAAGAGAACGTCTGATTCTGAGGATGAAGACTATGTGGCAGAGGAAGAGGCCACTTCCAAAAGGGTTGAGCCAGCTCAAGGCTCAAAGCCAGGCCTGAAAGTCAAGAGGCCAGCAGGCAGGCAGCCAATGTCAAAGGCTAGAGCCTCCACTGAGAAGCCTGCTCCCATTGAGCCCATTGCTGCTGAGAGCAAAAAGAGGAAGGAGAGAGTAAAGAAGACTCTAGCCAAAGTGCTTGGGAGAGCCTCCATCATGGTAGAAGAGGAGGAAGAAGAAGAGGCAGCTGCACCAGCGCCCAAGGCACCCAAACTTATGGGAGATGCCATAAGGTCAGGGGGAGCTGCTTCCAAGGCCAAGCCAGCTCCAAAGCCTAAGACAGCACCCAAGAGAAACACAAGGAGTATACCTGCTGCAGAAAAGAACAAGGCCCCAGTGCCTGAAGCTATTGAAGAAGAGGAAGAGAGTGTCCTTCGGAAGCTCAAGCCCAAGATCCCAGACCACAACGATGCTCATCCTGTGGCTGAGGATATGAAGCTCAGGAGAGACTCAGGGCTCAGGAAATGGAGAGAAGCAGATCCATATGCTTCTAGGAGAAGGACTGCCGTGGACTACATATTTCATACCAAGGAGCAACAAGATTTTTATGAGACTGTTTTGCTTGACAAGAAGCCAATCGTTTGTGACATGAGATGGGTCGACTGGACCTACATCAAGGAGAATGAAGAGTACTACCCAAGAGTTCAGGACAGCTTTAGGGCGTGTGGAGTAGAGGACTTTGTTGGGCAGAAGCTCACAAAGTGGAACGAGGAACTCATCATGCAGTTCTACTCCACAGCTCACTTTTATGCAGATGGGAGGATTACATGGATGTCAGAGGGTACAAGGTACCAATCTACAGTGGTTGAGTGGGCACAGATCATCAATGCCCCAGAAGAGCAAGATGAGGACTTGGATATCTATGCCAAGAAGAAGATGGATCATAACTCCATGTCAAATATGTACAAGGAAATTCCGAATGAAGCTCTTGACACATTCAAGTTTGGCTCAGTGCACTATCTGCTCTCAGGATTGCCTACTATCAATTGGATACTAAGGCAGACTCTCTTGCCTAAGTCTGGAGATCACAAGATGATCAGAGGTCACGCGATCAACTTGCTTCATGTCTTTGACGTGCCTCAGAAATTCAAAGTTATGAGTCTCATTGTGAAAACCGTTAAGAGGACAGCTGCAGATCAGAAGAGGAGCTGTGGATATGCCCCTCAGATTCAGGAGCTCATCAACTCCAAGATGGGCACAGGCATATATTTGTTGGATAAGGAACACCTGCCCATCCGTCCAGATTTTGAGAACAATGAAGTTGTGATGACAGAGAATGAGCCATCGTCTGCACAAGCATATGCAAAGAAGGAGAAGGCGAAGAACGAAAAAGCTGCCAGGATGCCTACTCAAGAGGAGGCATCTGAGTACTTCTTGAAGACCAAACAAGAGCAGCTCAGTTACTTGATTGCATCCACGCTGAGCAAAGTCTGGCCAACCTCACTAAAAATCAGCAGAGCCTAGGGAGGATCATGGAACAGAAGTTCTATGACTTGGATGTCAAGGTAACGGAAGTTCAGTCTGCAGTGGAGCAGCTCCAGGAGGAAATGAATGAGAGGAGAGGAAGGACTACCACTCATGCTTTTTCTAGAGTGCCACGAGGTCCGAGGTCGTCTGCACTGCCAGTTGCTGACACCAGAGCCACTACTTCAGCACCAGCTACAGCCTCAGCTCCAGCATCTACGTCAGCTCCATCTCTAGCGACTACTTCAACATCTACAGAAGCCTTCGTCCTTGGAGTGATCCGTACTCCACCACCACCTGAAGATCAAGCCTGAGCGTCGATCTAGTGCTATGCATTTTCTAGGAACTTTTTGGTAACTTGTTGCCAAAGGGGGAGAAGATGTATAGATCATAGGCTTTGAGAGAGAGAGTGTGCTTTTCTCTCTTGTTTTATTTGGTGGTTTTTCGAACCTTTTCTGCTTTTGAGTGCTTGATACTATGTCATTATTTGTGAGACATCGATGATCATGTGTTTGATCATAAGCTACACTTAATGTTTGCTTGATGCTTGCTTAAATATTATCATTCTATCTATCATTTGTGATCATCCACTATTCTTGGTGATGAGTGCATGTATTTCATTCTTATCATTTTAAGCGCTCCACCAAGATGTATGTGACATGGAAGAGTAACCCATGACTCTAACTCTTTGTGCATTTGCAGTCCAAAGCAAATTTTAAATATGCACAAATTTAGGGGGAGCTCTTACTTATCACATACTTCTCAAAGCGACGATATATTTCATGCTTATTATCATTTGTCGAAGCTTTGATCTATATGTTGTCATCAATTACCAAAAAGGGGGAGATTGAAAGTGCAACTATCCCTAGGTGGTTTTGGTAATTCATAACAACATATAGCTCATTGAGATAATGCTATTCCAAGATGATTATTTCAGGAAAGCTCAATGATTGGCATGGCATGGATATGAAAGTAGAACCCTCAAAATGCTAAGGACAATGGATTGGCTCAAGCTCAAAAGCTCAAGACTCTTCATTTCATATTTTAGTGATCCAAGATCACATTGAGTCCATAAGAAAAGCCAATACTATTAAGGAGGGATGAGGTGTTGCTTAATGAGCCTCTTGCTTCATGTGCTTAATGATATGCTCCAAAACCCTCAACTACTTTCCCATATCCACATATGACCAAAACTCTAAGCCAAACTCGGTCCTACCGATTCTTCCTATCCGGCGCCACCGAGTTTCACTTGTCATTAGCCACTGCCAAACCCTAGCAATTCGGTCCTACCGATAAGGATCTCGGTCCCATCGAGATGGGGTTGCAAACTCTCTGTTTCCCTTTCGTAACTTTTCGGTCCCACCGAAAGAGCGAATTGGTCCCACCGAGATTGCAATGTAAACTCAGTGTTTCCCCTTTGTAACTTTTTGGTCTCACCGAGTTCCACTCGGTCCCACCGAAAGAGCAAATCGGTCCCACCGAGTTTTCCTGACCAACTCTCTGGTTAGCTAATTACCAAATTCGGTCTCACCGAGTTTTTGTAATCGGTCTCACCGAGATTATGTTATGCCCAAACCCTAACCGAATCGGTCCTACCGAGTTGCATGTCAGTCCCACCGAAATTCCTAACAGTCACTAGGTTTACTATTTCGGTCAGACCGAGTTTATTGATTCGGTCCCACCGAGATTGGAAAACTGTGTAACGGTTGGATTTTGAGTGGAGGCTATATATACCCCTCCACCTCTTTCTCATTCTGTTGGAGAGCCATCAGAACACACACATCATTCCTACTCATTTGTTCTGAGAGAGAATCACCTACTCATGTGTTGAGATCAAGACATTCCATTCCTACCATATGAATCTTGATCTCTAGCCTTCCCAAGTTGCTTTCCACTCAAATCTTCTTTCCACCAAATCCAAATCCTATGAGAGAGAGTTGAGTGTTGGGGAGACTATCATTTGAAGCACAAGAGCAAGGAGTTCATTACCTACACACCATTTGTTACTTCTTAGAGAGTGGTGTCTCCTAGATTGGCTAGGTGTCACTTGGGAGCCTCCGACAAGATTGTGGAGTTGAACCAAGGAGTTTGTAAGGGCAAGGAGATCGCCTACTTCGTGAAGATCTACCACTAGTGAGGCAAGTCCTTCGTGGGCGATGGCCGTGGTGGGATAGACAAGGTTGCTTCTTCGTGGACCCTTTGTGGGTGGTTGCTTCTTCGTGGACCCTTCGTGGGTGGAGCCCTTCGTGGACTCGTGCAACCGTTGCCCTTGGGTGGAGCCCTGTGTGGACTCGCGCAACCGTTACCCTACGTGGGTTGAAGTCTCCATCAACGTGGATGTAGGATAGCACCACCTATCCGAACCACGGGAAAAACATCCGTGTCTCCAATAGCGTTTGAATTCTCCAAACCCTTCCCCTTACATTCTTGCAAGTTGCATGCTTTACTTTCCGCTGCCAATATACTCTTTGCATGCTTGCTTGAATTATGTGATGATTACTTGACTTGTCCTAAAATAGCCAAAATCTGTCAAGAACTAAAATTGGGAAAAGGTTAAGTTTTTATTTGGTCAAGTAGTCTAATCACCCCCCCTCTAGACATACTTTCGATCCTACAGCCGCCGACCCCCGGCCCGCACCCTCCCCCAATGCACTGTCGCCGACGACCCACTGCACCCTCTCCCCCGCACCTCGCTAGATCCGGTCCCCCTCGTCGCCGAGCACCCCCCGCACCATCTCCCCCACTCCACCGGCCGCCACCGCCGACCCCGGCCGACCCCCGGCCCGCACCCTCCCCCACTCCACCGTCGCCGACGACCCACCGCACCCTCTCCCCCGCACCCTCCCCGGCCCGCTCCACCGTCACAAATGAATGCAACTAAAATTGCAAAAAAACAAATTTGATTATATTTTCAAATAACAAATTTGATGATATTTTAAAATAATAAATTTGATGATATTTTTTCATATTCATAAATATTTTCAAATAACAAATTTGATGATATTTTTTAAAAAATTATTACTTTTTTATAAAAAATATTACTGTTATGATTTAAACAAGTTTGAACATATTTAAACACAAATAAATATCAAACAGCATTTTAAATGCATAAAAACAAAAATTGGGGAGCCTGGGAATCGAACCCAGGACCTGCTAGTGTGTGTGCTGTGTGCTGACCAGTCGAGCTAGTGGGCGTGTTCTGATGGAGATAGGGTTAGGTGGAATATAACCTGAGCAGTCAGGCTAGTAACTAAAACAAAATTCTAATGGCGCACCAGGGGGAGGTGCGCCATTAGAATCATCGTACTTATGGTGCACTAGGGGGAGGTGCGCCATTGCTAACCCTCCCCCACTCCATCTATTCCCCTCGCACTGTGTGGCCTCCCTCCCTCGCCAGATCCCCACTCGACCCCAAACGTACGCCGCCGCCCCCTTGCTCCGCCCCCTCCGTCCGCCGCGCCTGCACGCCATCGGCGCCGCCGCCGCCGCTGTGGTCTTGCACTGCCCCGACGCCGCCGCCCCGACCCCCGCGGCACTCCACCCCTACCGCCCCCGCGCCCCCCGAACGGGATCGGTCGAGCGCGCGCCGCCCGCTCCTCTCCTCTCCTCCTCCCTCCGATGAGCGAGGGCCTCCTCCGGCCCCCGCAGCAGCCGGCGAGCGCGGCCTCGACGCACCCACCCCGCCTGCCCCTGCCGTCCTCCGCCACCGGCCCCTGCTCTCCTTCGACCGCGGCGAGCGAGGACCTGGACGAGCTCAGACCCCGACCCCGACCCCTTCGCCGACCCCGACCCTGACCCCTCCGGCGACCAGGTACCTCTCCTCCTTCCTCCTTTCTCCCTCTCTCCACCATTCCCCATTCCGCTGATGCCTCCGGCGGCCGCTCGCTGCCTTGCACACCCGCGCACGCACCTAGCCGTGCCGGCCCTGCTTGCCGTCCCGCGCGCGCCCCTGCGCCTGCCTGAGCTGCTTCTGCTTACTGTACTGCTAGCTAGCTTTTCAATTTTTACATTGACTAACCTCCTAGACAGACCCTAATCTGTGGTTAAACAACTGGTAAAATGACTGAATAAAATATGAGTAGGTAGTATATGATCAATAGGCAATACTAGTGGATATTAGGCCTTTTTACAGGCAATAATAGTGGGTGATGTACCTGGATGTCTGTGGGCGATGCTCTGGTGGTATGTATGATGTCTCCGCTTTTTTTGAGATTGCTGCTGCTATCTCACCAGATTATATGTAGTGTGTCATTCTTGCTATTTTACCAAGAGATTTGGGGTAATCAGCTAGTTCTGGTCAAAGCAAGTGGTTTTCCTGAGCTATGACTTGGTTAGAAAATGATGCATGATGATTTGTTCAGAAGAGGAATAATCCGAGGATAGCACGTACCATGAGGTCAAACCTGGGACCCCTATTGTAATTTGATTTTGATTATTAATTTTTCTGTGAGCAGATGAATTACAGTGTTTGTGTTGTAATGAAACTTGAGCTGAAATAGAACTTGACAGCCTGCACAATGAATATATACAGTCACTGTAATTTTTGGGAGTAATTTTTGGTGTTAAATCACTCAAGCAGTAACTGAATTTTTAAACTGAACTTGACACAATACTATTCAGTTAATTTGCTTGGACAGTAGTATGTATGCTCATCACTTTATGTATGGTGTTATGCACTGTTATCTCTGTTCAGTTGACTAATGAAGCACTAGGTTCATCCATGGTACAAGTTCACCTGTGAACACTTGAAATTAGTCAAGACATCCCGTACTGATAGATGTAAATTGTGTCCAGTAGGCTTTGAAGCACCGGTTTTTCCTGTTTCTAACTCCGAATCTGATATAAACCATACTGTTGGCATAAGTGGTCTTTTGTATATGTGCCGATGCTTTGTTAATATAAAGCTATAGATGATGTTATACTTGTGATGATGCTACTTGTGATCTTCTGAAATGACCCATTGGTGACTTCATTACGCGGGGATAATGATATTGCAGGTACCTCGAGAGGCCCTTGAGTTTGCCAGAATGTCGATTAACTTCCGTTCTGGCAAATTCGGGTACTCCATATGTCCTATTTTCAGCAAAGGTCATGCTGAAATTTTCCGTGAATTTTAGCATGACTTTGCTAAAAATAGGACATATGGGGTACTTGCGACTAATGTTGATTATCTTCTGCTCAAAATTTATGCTGCTATAATGTTGTAAGGGTACTAATTGGTCTCTTCTGCTGCTTATCAGAGATGGGGGGAAGCAGCCACCACCGCTCTGCCTCACCGGAGTACGAGTTGGATGCTTTCGATTTCTTCACTATTATACTTTCTTCTTCAGTATCAGCCACGAGGCAGGTATATAAAATGAGAGATCTCCCCTTCACCCATCTCATTATGATAACTCTGTTGTTTGCTACATCACTCCTTGTCCCAAATTGCAGAGGCTGCCTGACGCTTTTATGAAGATGCTGGGTGAAGATCCGCCAGATAATGTGAAGCTCCGACAGGCCGGCAGCGGGGTTCGCAGGCTGTGGGACGTGGAGTTGATGATCGAGGAGGGCCACATGTACCGGTGCCATGGCTGGGAGAAGTTCTACAGTGCCTACGACCTATGGACCGGGTACTTTCTTCTCTTGAGGTACGACAATGATGCCACAATGCTCATCGTGAAGGTTTTCAACAAGACTACATGTCACATGCGCTACGCTGAAGACGAAGATGCCAGTGCGTTCTGCCTCTTCTTATTCCTCCATATTTGGCTTTCTCTCACATCGATTGTTAACGGTCATTGTTGCATTTGGACAGGCAATGGGATCAGCAGTAGTGACACTGGCTACAGCCAAAGCAGCAGCGATTATGGTTGTAGCAAAAGCAACAGCGATTCTGGCCTTAGCGAAAGCAGCAGCGATTCTGGCAGCAGCGAAGACAACAAGAAGGATGATCCGGACTGGAGTGGGGGAGAAGAGGAGCAGAGTGGGGATGAGGAGCTACAGGATGACGATGGGCATCAGGCTGAGGATGACCTAGCGCTGGTGGTGGCTGATCAAGGGCAAGAGATGGTGGTGGCTGACCAGGTGCAAGAGATGGTGGTGGCTGACCATGGGCAAGAGATGGTGGTGGCTGACCATGGGCAAGAGATAGTGGTGGCTGACCATGGGCAAGAGATGGTGGTGGCTGAGGGTGGCCTCGTGATGGTAGTGGTGCCTGACAATTACCACGCATCGGTGGTGGCGCCGGCGATCCCACAGCTGGGCGACATGACCACGCCAATTGTGGTAGAAGACTACATCCCACAGCTGCCTCCACTGCCTCCACCGCCTCGCCGCTCTTGGCGCATCAGGCTGAGGAAGGAGAAGGAGAAGAACAATGAGAACTGAACTATGTCAGGTATGTCAGATCTCCAAAATGATATATATATATATACTTAGTTACCTATTTATCTCTAATATGCTTAGTTTCCTATAGGTTAGCTCCAAAATTACTTATGTTAGCACAAAATGATCAAGTTTACATAATAAGCTTATAGTCTTCTTCTTATTCTTCTTCTTATCCAAAATGACATATGTTAGCTTCATTTTACCTAAGTTGGCTCTAATATGCTAACTTAGAGCTTATATGCTTAGTTCCCTATAGGTTAGCTCCAAAATTACTTATGTTAGCACAAAATGATTAAGTTTACATAATAAGCTTATAGTCTTCTTCTTATTCTTCTTCTTATCCAAAATGACATAGGTTAGCTTCATTTTACCTAAGTTGGCTCTAATATGCTAACTTAGAGCTTATATGCTTAGTTTCCTATAGGTTAGCTCCAAAATTATTTATGTTAGCACAAAATGATCAAGTTTACATAATAAGCTTATAGTCTTCTTCTTATTCTTCTTCTTATCCAAAATGACATAGGTTAGCTTCATTTTACTTAAGTTGGCTCTAATATGCTAACTTAGAGCTTATATGCTTAGTTTCCTATAGGTTAGCTCCAAAATTACTTATGTTAGCACAAAATGATCAAGTTTACATAATAAGCTTATAGTCTTCTTCTTATTCTTCTTATTCTTCTTCTTATTCTTCTTCTAGTCTTCTTCTTCTTCTCTTCTTCTTCTTCTTCTTCTTCTTCTTCTGCTAACTTCTAGTTTATCATTTTGTAGATTTGATTTAATTCACGGAAGCTTGCATGGATGAAGTGCTTCTTTTCCATTTGTGTTTTTATTTTGTATCAATGTGAAACTTTTGTGAATTGATGGATAACTGTGTTGAATGAACATTGTGAAACTTTTGTAATATGTAACGATGGAACTATGTGTTGTCTATGTATGTATATATGATGAAACTTGTGTGTTGGATATGATCTGGTGGACGCAGGTAACATCGTTACATATGGCCCCCTGTATGTAAGCTAAGTAGATCTGTGTTGTATGTTATCTCTAATATTTTTAACCTGTGAAAATTTCAGAAATGAAAAAAAATCCCTAATATTCATACTGGTGGCGCACCACACAAGACACTAATGGCGCACTGTTATAATCACACTAATGGTGCATCACCCAATAGTGCGCCATTAGTATGCCAAAGCACATGGTTAAATATGGCCCCCTGGGAGGCATACTAATGGCGCATGGTGTTCTATACTAATGGCGCACTACTCGGTGCGCCATTGGTATACCAGATACTAATGGTGCACCAGTGGTGCGCCATTAGTAAGAAATACTAGTGGCGTGATACTAATGGCGCACCAGCAGTGCGCCATTAGTGGGCAAAACTGGTGCGCCATTACTAGCCCTTTTCCTAGTAGTGCCCGCTTGAGGTCCTCGAACGCCTCGGCATCCCAGGCGAAGGAGTCGTGGCGCAGCAGGCACATGAGCGGGGATGCGATGAGGGCAAACGCCCGGATGAATTTCTGGTAGTACCCCACGAGCCCCAGGAAGCCTCGTAATGCCCGCGGCGAGTGCGGCTCGGCCAGGACGCGATAGCCGCAACCTTGTCGGCATCCATAGGGACACCCTCGGCTGAGATGACGTGGCCGAGGTAGGCGATGGAAGGCGTGCCGAATAAGCACTTCGAGCGCTTATGGTGTAGATGATGCGCTCGAAGCTCATTGAAGACAATGGCGACATGATGAAGGTGCTCCGCCCATTAGGCACTGTAGACAAGAATGTCATCAAATAAAACAAGCACAAACTGGTGCAAGTAGGGGCGGAGAACATCGTTCATCAAGGGCTGAAAAGGTCGGCAGGGAGTTGGACAGACCAAAGGGCATCACCAAGAACTCAAAGTGGCTGTGATGAGTCTGAAACCCCGTCTTCGCGACATTGTCCGGGTGCATCCGCACCTGGTGGTAGCCGGAACGGAGGTCGAGCTCGGTGAAGAAGCATGCCCCATGTAGCTCGTCTAGGAGCTCGTCGATGACTGGAATGGGAATTTATCCTTGAGCGTCTGGGTGTTAAGAGCACGGTAGTCGATGCAGAAACACCACGTGTCGTCCGTCTTGCGGACGAGGAGGACCGGCGCCGAAAACGGCAAGGTAGAGATCCGGATGATGCCCAAGGTGAGAATGACTGTGCACTGCCACTCCATCTTGTCCTTTTGCCATTGGGGGTAGCGGTAAGGGCGCACCGCAACGGGGGTTGTGCCTGGCAGGAGGTGAATGTGGTGGTCGTACGCCCGGGCAGGCGGAAGGCCCTGGGGCTGGTCGAAGAGGTCGTGGTTCTACTACAACTGATGATCCAACAGGGGGTGCTCAGGCCCTACAGTAGTCGCCGTCAGCTGCAGATGCAGCATCGCTGGGGAGGCACCACCCACGCCCTCCCACTGGATGCGGTGACCCAGGTGCCAGAATGTCATCGTTATGGTTTCAAAGTCCCAGAGGATGGGACCCAGAGTCCGCAAGAAGTCAACGCCGAGGATGAAGTCGAGCCCGACGGCAGTGGGGTCCTCCTCGATGTAGTCAGCCGCCTCCAAGTAGAAAAGCCTCGGGCAGATGTGGCCTGGCACGTAAGGCTCGTCACAATTATAGCAGAGCCCCTGGCGGCGCTCGAGCAGCTCGGCCGTGCTGAGGCGGCGGAAGGGCCGCGTCGCGGCTGGAGTGGTGGCTGATGTCGAGGCCCGAGGCGGACGCCCCGGTCCAGGTGGTGCCAGGGGCGGCCTGGCGGGCTGTCGGGCGCCCTGAGACGGTGACGCCTGCTGCAATGCCTGTGTGCGACGCTCGAAGGCACGGGCATAATACATGGCCGTCTAGAAGCACTAGTGCAGAACCGGGCTATAAGACCAGTTTGTAAGGCCCTTTAGTACCGGTTCTGCAACCGGCACCAAAGGGTGGGGATTAAAGGTTCCCCCCTTTAGTACCGGTTCAGCATGAACCGCCGCTAAAGGGCCAGCACGTGGCATGAGCCAGCGCCGGGGGCAGGGAGACCTTTAGTACCGGTTCGTAACACCAATCGGTACTAGAAGTTTCGGGGGGTTTTGGGTTCATGATTTCTTTTTCCTTTAATTTTGTGTTCTCCATTTAATTTTTTTCATTCATTGGCTTTTACGATACTACATACTGTACACGTTATGCATATATATAAATAGAATTTCTCATAGAACCGATCATATATATATATATATATATATATATATATCATCAAATGTCTCGCACCACCGTTCACACATACACGTGTATATATATACAATTTCTCCTACATGGAGGCATTACTGCGGTAGCGGGTAATGGTATTCTCCTTTGGCATCTATGACCTAGTCGAGCAAATATCCCGCTATTTCCTCTACAATTGCTCGTACGCACTCCAGTGGTAGGAGCTTCTCCCGCACCTCAGAGTACTTTTAAGAAGGAGATCAATATGCATGCATTAGTTGTGTGATTAGATATCGATAATGATGTAAAAATTGTGAATAGTGTTCTGGCAAACGTACCCCTCACTGTCTAGCATTTCTGGTCCTTTCGGATGCCATCATGCGAATGTTCTCGCAAACGTAGTATGCACATAAATCAGTCCCCGATGCCTACTTCATGGCATTTACGAGAATAGAATTCAATCAGACACTAATTAATCAAGCATGATAATTAATGGTATTGAAACTAGAATTAAAGGTATGGTAGCTAGTAGTACTTAAAATTACATACCTTGGGTCGAAACCAATGAGCTTTTCTTTGAACCGGCCTGGAACCGCTTTGATGAACTTTGCCAAGCCCTGCCTGGCGGCAAAGAAGTTATTAATTAGTTGATATCGGAAAATGACGAACTAAAGAGGCGGAATATAGTTCAATAATGATTGAAATTACCTGTTGACTATTCCCTTCACGATTGAGTAGTCTTTATGTTCTTTAAGAAGTGAGTCCAGTACTTCAACTGTTCCTTCATCAATTTTAATGATTAACAAGATCCAGTGGAACCTACATGCGCATACGTTTGCATGTATAAATTAAGGGGGCATGTGCATAACACTCATCAACTAACCCTAAACCCTATACACTTATTAACATCTAGCTAGTAAGAAAAAACATAATTTGTAGTACAAGACAGTGTGACTCACTCGAAGTTGTATGGAAGTAGTATATCTCGATTGGTATTGAGGCGCTTCAAGAACTCTAGCATTTTGTTCTTTGTGTCTTCTTCATACCATGCATATGACCATGTCTGTTGATTAATGGTATTTGGGTCAATGAACCCAATGCCATAGCGTCCACCTTTTCTCATTTCGTACATCTTCATCCTGCATAATACCACAGAAAAGAATATAGTGACAATAATTATAGGTAATGATCAACTAGAGCACTACACCTAGCTTGAGACATAAATTACAGAAAGAAATCACTTATAGACAATAGCAACTGAAGATAGATTTGTCGAGTGCGTCTTGATTGAATAACTGAAACAGTTCTGTATACTCCATAGACAGAGTTGTCCCATGGAAGTAATCCTCTTCTTGACTTTCACCATGAGGGACTCTCGATTGTGGGTCTAGCAAATATCCATGTACCATTGATTCAATTCATACATTCTCGTTGAGAGCTTCTTGACCTCCTCAGGCTTGACCATAGGTTCACCGCGGACATATTTCCATTTTATGTCCTCCTCCCTAATCGTATCCATGGGCTCGATCTCTAGGAGTTGTCCAACAGTGATACCGAGCTCTTCAGCCTGCCTTCTATGCTCATCGGTTATTATCAGCTGACCGGCGCCGGTAATCTCATGTGTTGGTACAACAAGCAGGGGGGGTCAATTGCGCCACCTGTTCTCCCAACTGGGGACCGGTTTTCCCGCATTTTTTGCCAGCTGCTTGGCTCGAGCTCGAGCTTGACTCTTTCTTTAGTCGTGCTCGATGTGCCTTCCTGATTTGGCGCTCATAGTCTGAGTCAACAGGCTTGGGAGCGGGTGCTTGAGCCATATGAATAAAGTGGTCAATCTTATATTCAGGACACTTTCTCCCTTGGCGGCGCTAGCGGTTTCGGTCCAAAATGGGTGTCCACTTAGGCCTTCACTATGGCTACATTTTGCTCCACGGTCATGTCATAAAGCCTCAGCGGAAGAGGCGCAAGGCTTGGACCATATTCAAATCGCTTGCCTCTGCTTGTACCTCCTATACTACCTCGACTTGTACCGCTACGCACCATAGCTGCGGTGGCTCTCTTCCGCTATTGCTGAGGCGGCGGAGACAACTGACGTGGCTGAGTTGGAGAAGGAGGAGTGGACTGACGGGGTGTCGGACTTGAAGCAGGATGAGTGGCCTGATGCTGTGCCGGACTTGAAGCAGGAGGAGTGGCCTGACGCTGTGCCAAACTTGAAGTAGGAGGAGTGGCTTGATGTTGTGTCGGACTTGGAGGAGGAGGAGTGGCCTGACGCGTTGGTGGACTTGGAGGAGCGGGAGTCTACTGACGCGGTGGCAGACTTTGAGGAGGAGTCGGCTGATGCGGTGTCGGTGGCCTTCGAAAGGTGATGCAATCCTTTCTCCATAGGATGATACGATGTATGGCCTCTCCCAGTGTGTGCTCCTCATCACCTCCATGAATGTCAAGCTCTAGCCCCGAATATTGGTCCACCACCTCATCAACCACGACACAAGCATAGCCGGCTGGAATCGAGTTGCAATGGAAGGTTGCTTCGGGGAAATTTGTATAAGCAACGGTGTCGTCCACCTTCATGGATATGTTCTTCATTTTGAAGTGTAGCTCACAGTTAGTGTTCTCCATGATGTCATCCATAGGGTATCTATCGAGCAGTGCGTCGCCCGGGGCGGAACCCATGTTGCTTCTCGGCACGGATGGGATGGTGCTATCCAATGCTGGATTATGTGCTAGCTGCTGAGACCCCCTTTCCTGGCTAAGTGAGTCGATCTGCTGCTGCTGCCGCTGGAATTTGAGTGCCACGTCCGCGTGCGCTGATTCTATGCCAGGCGTTCTACTTCCTGCTTCCTCTGCTCCTCCTCCAGCTTCCTCTTCTTCTCCTCCTCCATCTTCCTTCTCGCATGGCTTCTGTAGTCGGCTTTCCAGTCTGAAAAGCCCTCATACCATGGAATACGCCCTTGCTTCGAGTTCTTCCCGGGTGTTCAGGATTTCCCAGGGTGCGCGTAAGCTCGTCGTTCTCTCTGTTGGGCGTGAGAACCCCCTTTCAAGCATCTTCTATTGCTTCAAGTAACTTATCTTCGGCTCCTTTAAGACATGCCTTCTTCGAAACCTCGCCTGTCTTTGGGTCCAACGCCCCCCCATGCGCATAGAACCAAGTTCTGCACCTGGGGGTGCAGCTTAATGTAACTGGAGTGACATGTGCAGCCTACATCTCTAGCTCAAACTTATCCCACTGAGGCATTGGCACCGCGTAGCCACCTGGCCCCAGCCTATGGAACTACTCCTTTTTTGCGGCATTGGCCTTGTTTTTTCTCGACCGTTCCTTAGATAATTCTGATTCCTTAAATTTCGCGAAAGCGGGCCAGTGTTCTCTTTTCTTCTCTAGTGTTCCCTTGAATTCTGGAGTCTTCTTTCCTCCTTTGACATAGTTGGCCCATATAGTTTTCTTGTGGTTTCGGAATGCAGTTGCCATCTTCCTAAGAGCAGCGTCCTTGGACTTTCTGCACATCTACATCTGTGAAATGATCTGGTAGGGTGAAATGTTCCATGAGTTTTTCCCAAAGCATAGATTTTTCTCTGTCGTCGACAAAAGTAAGATCTGGACGTTTATTTGCTAGCTCTTTCCATTCTTGAAGGGAGATCGGGAGTTGGTCCTTCACAGGAACTCCGCACTGACGAACAAACTTGTTCGCAATGTTCTTAGGTGCTACTAGTTCGCCATCAGTTCTGATGGCATCGATGTTGTACTTTACTCCATCCTTCAACTTTTAGCCCGGGCCTTGCACTGTCCTGCTACCTGTAGAAGATTTGCTCGATCCGGAGGGCTGAAAGAAGAAAGATCGATTCGTTAATACATCTTCAAATCATTTAAAACATGTGATGATCACCAGATGCCTGCTTATATAAATATACCTCGTCCGTCTCTGTTATTTCAAGATCAACATTTTCGGCGTCATCAGAATCATAGTTGATGACATCATCAATTCAGTCATCGCGATCGAATATCATATCATCACCCTCCCCGGTATCATCACCCTCCCCGGTATTGTTCAGATATTGGGAGCCGTCATCTTCTTCATTCTGATCATCTGTCCTGCGAGGGGAGCGTATGATCTCTAACAGGACCTCTTCTTCCTCTCTGTCGGTATTGTCTGCCATAGCTTTTATTTAACTAATCCAGAAGAAATATAAAACAACTTAGTATTCAAATTACAATGCATGCAATCAATAAGGAAAAACGGAATCATAGTACATAATATGCATCATCTCGAATAATATATAATCTCGAATACATCGTCTCAAATAATATATAATCTCGAATACATCATCTCAAATATTATATATCGAATACATCACTAGCTAGTTAGCTAATAAAGATCGAATACTACAGAATAACCTAGGCCACTCGTGGTTCCTGAGGCGCGGGCGATGGACACCCAAAAAGAAGGAACCATCACAGGATCATAGCTCTGGTCATCTCCCCAAAGAACCTGCCAGGTATTGGAGAACATCACGTCCATAGCAGCCATGTAGCGACGGACGTGCTCGTCCTCCTCCCTGACACGGCGACACACCACCTCTGGCAGGGGCAGCTCCCTCCGCACCGAACGTGGCCCATGCGAACGCCACCAAAGGAGCTCAGGATCGATGACGGGACCCGGGGCCGGGTTCCTAACCAAGCGGCGAGCCCCTGAAGGTAGTAGTCACATCCCAAATTTTCAATTTGGAATGTTATACATAGATCATTCTTGCATATCATATTTTATTGCATTTTGTTTCGCAATCCTCGAAATCCGAAGCAACTCAAGGACCCTCGGAGATAGTTGGAGATTTCCCCGGTTTTCAAATTTGATTTTTCTCAAATTTTGAAACAAGGATTTTGGTTTTAATTATTTTTCTCTCCGAAAATATTTCATATTAAAATATATGAGAAGAGATAATATGACTTCTCCCAAATAAATGAAATATTAGAGGAAAAAATATTAAATTCAATATTTGTTTTGTTTTGGATTTTTATTTGCAATTTTGTTTGCATTAGAAAAATTCCACGTTTTCAAAATTGCATTTTAGGGCCAAGAAAATGTTCATCTCATTCTAAATATTTTATTTACACGGAGAAAATTTGTTTGGGCATTTTTAGAATTTTATTTTATTTTCTAGGATTTTTTTTAGTTTCGGCGGAATTATTTAAAAAAACGCCAGGGCTAACTGGGCCGAAGCCCAGCCGCCGGCCCATATCCCCCGCGACACCGTCTCCCTCAGGAGATCAACGCCACCACGCCCCGATCCGGACCGGAGTCCGGTTAGGACTCCTCCGCCGCCGCCCTTTGCCCCTCCCCCAAGGCACTCCCCCTCCCCTTAAATATCGCCCCTCGGCCACCACCACCCACCACTGCGGCCGCCGCCGCCTGCCGCTGCCGCACCTCGTCTCGCCGTCACCGCCGTACCCGCCGGACCGACGAGGTAGACCGCCGGTTTTTTTAAATAAAACCGGTCCGGTTTTTTTTAAAGAAAACCGATCCGGTTTTTTTAAGAAAACCCTAACTTGTTTTTTTTGGTTCACCAGTTTTTCCCGGTTTTTCTTTTTAGCGGACGTTCGTCCGTACGTTCGTTTTAACGAACGGTTTTTGCTCGTTAGTTACAGATAACGAACGCTCATTCATTAGCCTGTTCGTCAGTTTTCTTTTATCGGATTATTCCGCGATTATTTCTGATCGCCATTTCTGATCCGATTTTCGTTCTAGTTTATCTTTTAGCTCGTTAGTCGGAATCAGGCAATTCAAGCGCCTAGATCTTCGTCTCGAGACCCTCTTCCCGTTTAACCAACTTGCACAAGTTTTTGCTACTGTAAAATTTGACCTAGGTCCAGATTAGTAACCGGATCTTGTTTCTTTCGTCGTTTGAGTTTCGTTGCTGCGTTTGATTTGATTATTTTTGCAAACCGGAGTTCTTAAGTTGAACTTTCTGGTTAGATATTCTTATTTGAGATTCACGCATGGTTCCTAGCTTGATTGCTTATGTAAGTTATTGTTTGTTTGCGATAGAATTCCCGGAGTGCGAAGCGTGTTATTTGGAGTCTCTAGGTTATGCGGACCGTCAGCAAGGCAAGTAACACTTTGATCATACCCCTTTATCACCCAGTTTTTATCCATTAGTACCAATCCTCAAATATTGCATGGTTAGGATGTCATTAACATGCGGGTTAGGAAGTAGTTGATGAGGTAGAACCTATTACCCTGTTACATTCAAACCCTTGGGAGTTACTTCTACGCGTTGCTTATATTGCTATGCTATGCTCGTAGACGAGGTTTGGTGAGAGAAATCCATGATAGAGGTGAGATTGATAATTAATGGTTCAACTTAAGGTGGCAACTTAAATACACATCTGGGTGGATTGAGGCACCTGGAGTACCCAGTGTTGCCTGTATTTTTGGAAATCCTGGAGTACCCGTGTGATCTTCCTATGGACCGCCACCCAGGCTCAAAGGGAACTGAGATTATTCATGCTAGAAACTTCTGTGTGCAGCCACAAGCTATTATGGGCTCTAGCATAGTTGAGTAAGTTACGTGAAGCTCTTGAAGAGGTGGATCAATAGGTAGGGGAATTGTAGGTTTGGTATGGTCTGCCCGGAGTAGAGAGTTAATGTTTCTGAAAGACTGTGTCTCGGTCATCCGTTTCTCAAACACCCTGTAGTGCGAGAAAACCAACGGAGGAGATAGAGTCTTGTGGGGAAAAGTGTGCAAACCTCTGCAGAGTGTATAAACTAATCATGGTTAGCCGTGTCCCCGGTTATGGAAAATCTTGAATATCTAGTACTTGGAGTATCTTAAGTATCTCATCACTCTAAATTAATATTATTGGGTTGATAATTACTGTAACACCCACGATGCGGCTATATCTCCCACATGTCGGAGCACGACTTAGAGGCATAACCACATTGTAGGCAATGTCGCAAGAGGGGCAATCTTTACACATCCCATGTACTGAATAAGAAAGAGGTACATAGTTGGCTTACAATCGCCACTTCACACAATAACATAAATATCATTACAATCATCCAGATACAATCAAGGTCTGACTATGGAACCAAAATAAAGACAACCCCAAATGCATAATGTCCCCGATCGCCCCAACTGGGCTCCACTACTGATCGTTTGGAAAAGAAACATAGTATCGTCTTGAGTCCTCATCGAACTCCCACTTGAGCTCAGTCGCATCTCCTGGAATGGTATCATCGGCACCTGCATCTGGTTTTGGAACTAATCTGTGAGTCACGGGGACTCAGCAATCTCACACCCTCGCGATCAAGACTATTTAAGCTTATAGGTAGGGAAAAAGTATGAGGTGGAGCGGTAGCAAGCACTAGCATATATGGTGGCTACATTACGCAAATGAGAGAGAGAAGAGAAGGCGAAGCACGTTCAAGAATCTATGATCAAGAAGTGATCCAAGACTACTTATGATCAAGCATAACCCGAGACCGTGTTCTCCTCCCGGATCCGCTGAAAAGAGACAATCACGGCTACACACGCTGTTGAACCATTTTAATTAAGTTAAGTTTCAGGTTTTCTACAACCGGACATTAACAAATTCCCATCTGCCCATAACTCCCAGGACGGCTCGATCAGATTCAGAATCCTGGTTACAAGACATCTCGACAATGGTAAAACTAAACCAGCAAAGCCACCCGAATGTGCCAACAAATCCCGATAGGAGCTGCACATATCTCGTTCTTAGGGCACACCGGATTGTCCAAGGTTCTGGTAGGCTAACCCAGAGTTGCCCCTGGTGGCCACCGGCAGCTGACAGGTTGGACTAACACTCAGAGGAGCACTGGCCCAGGGGATTAAAATAAAGATGACCCTTGAGTCCGTGGAACCTAAGGGAAAAAGGCTAGGTGGCAAATGGTAAAACCAATGTTGGGCCTTGCTGGAGGAGTTTTATTCAAGGCGAACTATCAAGGGGTTCCCATTATAACCCAACCACGTAAGGAACGCAAAATCAAGGAACGTAACACTGGTATGACAGAAACTAGGGCGGCAAGAGTGGAACAAAACAACAGGCATAAGGCCGAGCCTTCCACCCTTTACCAAGTATATAGATGCATTAAGTAAATAATACATAATAATGATATCCCAACAATAAACATGTTCCAACAAGGAACAAACTTCAATCTTCACCTGCAACTAGCAACGCTATAAGAGGGGCTGAGCAAAGCGGTAACATAGCCAAACAACGGTTTGCTAGGACAAGGTGGGTTAGAAGTTTGGCATGGCAATATGGGAGACATGATAAAATCCGTGGTAGGTATCGCGGCATAGGCATAGCAATAGAGCGAGCAACTAGCAAGCAAAGATAGAAGTGATTTCGAGGGTATGGTCATCTTGCCTGCAAAGTTCTCCAAGTTGGCGTAAGCTTGATCCTCGTAAGCATACTCAACGGGTTCCTCGATCACGCTCATCTCCCGGCTCTACCCAAAGCAAGAACACAAGCAAAGGGAGACACAATCAACCACAGTGCAATGCGCAAGCAACATGATGCAAAACATGGCATGATATGCGGGATGTGATATGCAATGCATATGCGTGCTCCGGAAGGGAAAGATTGAACCATGCCTCAACATGGAAATCCAAGAGCGACGCTGGAAATATGAGTTGATTTCGGGCGAAATCGATATAAAGATCACCGGAATCGGATGCACGGTTTGCAAATGGCAAGCAAAACAATAATGGCCCAAAGCTGGTATTAATAGCACGATGCCATCTAAATGCACCAAGAAAATTAAACTACTGCACTCTAACATAGCAACAAAGCACATGGCAGTGATCCACTCAAGATTCTTGACAAAAGATGAACACTGAGCTACGGCTAAATCACCCAATAGCAGGCTCAAACAAGCATGGCAAAAGTGCAAAAGATATCAGGCTCACAGACTTAGTGAAAATAACGTGTCAGGATTTAACATCAGGAAGCAATGTTTAGAGCAAGACAACAACATGCTACAGGAACATATCATGGCAAAGAAAGGCATGGCATGAAACTACTCAAAGCATATAACAAAAGTCCCTTACTGACCATAAGCCAAAAGGGATCAGAAAATACAATGGCAACCATGTAAACATAGCAAGTTTCGTTAACAGACTCAGACTTAGCAGAAAACTAGGCATGTCGAAAACAGAGTTACGTAGGCATGTTTGCGAGCGCGATGCGTTCCAAGGCATTGCATGACAAACTAAGCACACACCCAGCAAGAAGACATGTTCAATAGGATAACCATGGCAAGAACAACCTCATGGCATGCATGGATCAAGTACAACAACCTTGGCAAAATTGAATAACATGTAAACAACCTGTCAGGAACATTTTATAGCAAAAGTAGAGCAAGATTGAGTCATCCTAGGGTACTCCATAATTGCAAATAAAGACACGGATGGATAGACCATAACAATATCCCAAAATCATCCTTAATGAACATGCTCAAAAGAGGCATGGATCACTCTGTAGCAACAAGAATACATGGCATAAAAATATCATCAGGGAAATGACTTAGAAGAATTCTAAGTCCCTGAAATCAGCAACATCTCGAGAGCTACTTTGCATGCTTGTGCTAGTCACCACATTGATCACAAAAATACATGGCATACACCCCTGTAAAGATGGCATGGCATAGCCCAAAACACATCTAGGGCTCAAGTTCATAGGAGGCACACATTAAACATGGCAAAAATGACAAATGTCCATAATCTGTTAAGAATCTGAAACTAACATTACATAGCACTCTTGCAACAGCATTTAGGGCATCAAGATGAACTCCAATGAACATGGTGCAATGGAATTAAATGAAGATCACATGCAGACAAACAATTTGATATATTGCACGCACGAAACGGAGCTACTCATGCAAAGTTATGATGCGATGAACTATGCTAAAAATATTAGGGACTTGGGGAAAACGATGTCAACCCTAAATTTCAGATCTGGATCTTGCGACTCGGGCATGGTTCCCGAGGACCGACGGGGTTCTTGCCGGAGGTCTTGCCAGACTTGTCGAAGAAGAGGGAAGCGGTGGCCGGACTTGACTCACCAGCGACAAGGAGCAAGGGAGGCGGCGAGGAGGCGGCGCCGGTGGAGCGGCGACCGGTCGGCGGGGAGAGGCGGCCGCGGGCGGAGGAGCTCCGGCAGGCGGGCGGCGGCAGACCGTGTCGGCGAGGGTCGCCGGCATGCGGAGGCGGTGAGGTCGGCGGGCGGAGAGGCGAGGTAGCTCGGGCGGAGGCTCTCCCGCGGGCGGCGGCGGCAGAACGAGCCCCGCGGGCCGGATCTGGGCCGCACGGGAGCGATTTTAGGGTTTGGACTGCGGGAACTTCGGAGGGGAGCACCTATTTATAGGTAGAGGGAGCTAGGAGACTCCAAATGAGGTGCGATTTTCGGCCACGCGATTGTGATCGAACGCCCGACAGGATGGAGGGGGTTTAGGTGGGTTTTGGCCCACTTTGGAGAGGTGATGGGCTGCAACACACACGAGGCCTTTACGGTTCCTCGGTTAACCATTGGAGTATCAAACGAAGTCCAAATGGCACGAAACTTGACAGGCGGTCTACCGGTAGTATACCCAGGCCGCTTGGCAAGTATCGGTCCAATCTGAGAACGTTTAACACCCGCACACGAAAAAGGTAAAAGGAGACGTCGGAGGACATAGGAGTGCCGGAATGCAAAACGGACAACGGGGAAAAGGCTCGGATGCATGAGACGAACACGTATGAAAATGTGATGCACATGATGACATGATATGAGATGCATGACAAGGACAAAAAGCAAAACAAAGATAAAACCCAAACATGAGGAAATATCATAACTTAGTGCCGAAAATGGCAAGAGTTGGAATACAAATATGGCAAGCTACATACGGGATGTTACAATTACCTTGATTGGGATTGAGTTGGAGGAACCTTCTCAATGATGTTTCAACTACCATGATAGTTAAATTAAAATCTATTCCTTTATTGTAGGGAAAAATTGGCTTTTCGCAAACACTATAACTATAGAGCTTTCCACTAGCCAAATATGCATGTAGTGATAGCATTATTCTGTTCTTGCTCTACTGTGTTACTTTGCCAGCATATTCCATGTGTTGACCCATTTTCGGGCTGCAACGTATTATGTTGTAGACTTTTCAGACGAGGAATGAGGTTCGTTAGGTCGTTCTCGTGCAGCTCAGCTATGTCGTTGGAGTTGATGGACTCACTTTATCTTCCAAGCCTTCCACTGTTATCGTATTAGATGGCCTTAAGCCATATTTATTGTAATAAGTTCTCTTTGGAGACATTCGATGTAATAAGTGTGTGATTGCTACTTTGTTATAAATCCTCGAGTACTGTGTGTCAGCATTACCGATCCAGGGATGACAATGAAGCACAGAGACTTGACTGCTTGAGGTCGGGTCGCTACTGTAGCACCTCCCAGTGCCAGCCCGGCGGAGCCCTATCCTGGACATGGGTCCTTTGAAGCAGGACGTCGTCGCAAACGGGTCGATGGCGAGGATGCGGGCCAGGCATCGTCGAGAACAAATGCCACAAAAGTAACATTTTTTAAATGATTGAACTGTGATTTCTTATATGCAAATTCTAAATTTCTATAACTAAAATTATAAGAAACTAAAAAAACATCGATCATCGTCTAATAATTTGAAATTAATGTAATTCATCTAGCTAAAACTAACATTTCTTAAATTTCTAACATTTCTATATAACTAACATTTCTATAACATTTCTAACATTTCTATATAACTCACATTTACATAACATTATTATATCTAAAACCTTTGACATTATACTATTTGACAAAAAACCTTTGTATAAAAAACAGAAAAAAATACCTTTGACACTATAACTAACATTTCTATACACTATTTGACATTAATCTAATCTAATTAATTAATTCATCTAAAACCTTTGTGTAAAAACAGAAAAATTGTGTGTGTCTGTGTGTGCGCGTGTGGGTGCACCTACGGCATCGGCGGTGCGACGGCCTCGATTGGAGGGAGGAGAGGGGAGAGGGGCTCACAACGCGAGCGAGGTCGAGGCGACGGTGACGGCGAGGTCCAGGCGACGAGGACGACAAGGCGAGGTCCAAGGCGACGGCGCCGGCGAGGCGAGGGGACGGCGACGGGCGGGTGCGGCGACGGGGAGGGGTTGGCGACGGGGGTGGCACGGAGTCAACGGGGACGACGCAACAAGGACGGGGATCGTGCGGAGTCGACGGGGACGGCGAGACGGGGGTGGCGACGGCGCGTGATGGGGCGGCGGCGCGATGTCGATGCAGAGAGAAGTGGGAGATGATAAACTGAATTTTTTTGAACTGTTTTTTATATAGGAGGCAATTTTAGTACCGGTTGGAGCGACCAACCGGTACTAAAGGCCTATTTTGGCCAGGCCAAGCGGCGGGAAGGACAGCCCTTTAGTACTGGGTGGTGGCTCCAACCGGTACTAAAGACCACCCCTTTAGTGCCGGTCGGAGCCACCTGATAACCCACAAGTATAGGGGATCGCGACAGTTTTCGAGGGTAGAGTATTCAACCCAAATTTATTGATTTGACACAAGGGGATCCAAAGAATATACTCAAGTATAAGCAGCTGAGTTGTCAATTCAACCACACCTGGAACTTAATATCTGCAGCAAAGTATTTAGTAGCAAAGTAATATAATAGTAGTGGTAACGGTAGCAAAAGGTAACAGTAGTAAAAGTAATGTTTTTGGTATTTTGTAGTGATGATAGCAATAGCAACGGAAAAGTAAATAAGCGAAGAACAATATATGGAAAGCTCGTAGGCAATGGATCGGTGATGGAGAATTATGCCGGATGTGGTTCATCATGTAACATTCATAACCTAGGGTGACACAGAACTAGCTCCAGTTCATCAATGTAATGTAGGCATGTATTCCGAATATAGTCATACGTGCTTATGGAAAAGAACTTGCATGACATCTTTTGTCCTACCCTCCTGTGGCAGCAGGGTCCTTATGGAAACTAAGGGATATTAAGGCCTCCTTTTAATAGAGTACCGGAACAAAGCATTAACACATAGTGAATACATGAACTCCTTAAACTACGGTCATCACCGGTAAGTATCCCGATTATTGTCACTTCGGGGTTAACGGATCATAACACATAATAGGTGACTATAGACTTGCAAGATAGGATCAAGAACTCTCATATATTGATGATAACATAATAGGTTCAGATCTGAAATCATGGCACTCGGGCCCTACTGACAAGCATTAAGCATAGCAAAGTCATAGCAACATCAATCTCAGAACATAGTGGATACTAGGGATCAAACCCTAACAAAACTACCTTGATTACATGATAGATCTCATCCAACCCATCACCGTCCAGCAAGCCTACGATGGAATTACTTACGCACGGCGGTGAGCATCATGAAATTGGTGATGGAGGATGGTTGATGATGACAATGACGATGGATTCCCCTCTTCGGAGCCCCGAACGGACTCCAGGTCAGCCCTCCCGAGAGGTTTTAGGGCTTGGCGGTGGCTCCGTATCGTAAAACACGATGAATTCTTCTCTCTGATTTTTTCTCCCCGATAAACAATATATAGAGTTGGAGTTGGAGTCGGAGGAGCTCCAGGGGGCCCACGAGGTAGGGGGGGCACGCCCTAGGGGGGCAGGCGTGCCCCCACCCTCGTGGACAGGTGGTGGGCCCCCTGGCCTTCATCTTTTGCGAGGATTTTTCATTATTTCTGAAAAGTTGCTCCGTGAAGTTTCAAGTCATTTCAAGAACGTTTGTTTCTGCACATAAATAACACCGTAGCAATTCTGCTGAAAACAGCGTCAGTCCGGGTTAGTTCCATTCAAATCATGCAAGTTAGAGTCCAAAACAAGGGCAAAAGTGTTTGGAAAAGTTGATACGACGGAGACGTATCAACTCCCCCAAGCTTAAACCTTTGCTTGTCCTCAAGAAATTCAGTTGATAAACTGAAAGTGATAAAGAAAAACTTTTACAAACTCTGTTTGCTCTTGTTGTTGTAAATATGTAAAGCCAGCATTCAAGTTTTCAGCAAAGATTATAACTAACCACATTCACAATAACGCTTAGGTCTCATGTTTACTCATATCAATGGCATAATCAACTAGCGAGCAATAATAATAAATCTCGGATGACAACACTTTCTCAAAACAATCATAATATGATATAACAAGATGGTATCTCGCTAGCCCTTTCTGAGACCGCAAAACATAAATGCAGAGCACCTTTAAAGACCAAGGAATGACGAGACATTGTAATTCATGGTAAAAGAGATCCAGTTAAGTCATACTCAATGTAAAATAACAGTAATGTATGCAAATGACAGCGGTGTTCTCCAACTGGTGATTTTTAATAAGAAGATGATGACTCAACATAAAAGTAAATAGATAGGCCCTTCGCAGAGGGAAGCAGGGATTGGTAGAGGTGCCAGAGCTCGATTTTGAAACAGAGGTGAATAATATTTTGAGCAATATACTTTCATTGTCAACATAACAACCAAGAGATGGCAATATCTTCCATGCTACACACATTATAGGCGGTTCCCAAACAAAATGGTAAAGTTTATACTCCCCCTTCCACCAACAAGCATCAATCCATGGCTTGCTCGAAACAACGAGTGCCTCCAACTAACAAGAGTCCCAGGGGGAGTTTTGTTTGCAATTATTTTGATTTAGTTTGCATAAAGCATGGGACTGGGCAATCCGGTGACCAGCCATTTATCTCGTGAGTGAGGAGCGGAGTCCACTCCTCTTGAGAATAACCCGCCTAACATGGAAGATACAGACAGCCCTAGTTGATACATGAGCTATTCGAGAATACAAAACAGGATATTTATTTGAAGGTTTAGAGGTTGGCACGTACAAATTTACTTGGAACGGCAGGTAGATACCGTATATAGGTCGGTATGGTGGACTCATATGGAATAACTATGGGGTTTATGGAGTTGGATGCACAAGTAGTATTCCCGCTTAGTACAAGTGAAGGCTAGCAAAAGACTGGGAAGCGACCAGCTAGAGAGCGACAACAGTCATGAACATGCATTAATATTAATCAACACCGAATGCAAGCATGAGTAGGATATAATCCACCATGAACATAAATATCGTGAAGGCTATGTTGATTTTGTTTCAACTACATGCGTGAACATGCGCCAAATCAATTCACTTAAATCATTCAGAGGAGGATACCACCCTATCATACCACATCATAACCATTTTAATAGCATGTTGGCACGCAAGGTAAACCATTATAAGCTCCTAGCTAATCAAGCATGGCACAAGAAACTATGATCTCTAGTTGTCATTGCAAACATGTTTATCCATAATAGGCTGAATCAAGAACGATGAACTAATCATATTTACAAAAACAAGAGAGGTCGAGTTCATACCAGCTTTTCTCACCTCAGCCAGTCCATCATATATCATCATAATTGCCTTTCACTTGCACGAGCGAATGATGTGAATAATAATAGTAGTGCACGTGCATTGGACTAAGCTGGAATCTGCAAGCATTCTATAAACAGGAGAAGACAAGGCAATATGGGCTCTTTTGTCAGATCAACAATAATGCATATAAGAGCCACTTCAACAATTTAATTATGGTCTTCTCCTATCGACCCCTAAAGAAAAGAAAAGAAATAAAACTATTTACACGAGAAAGCTCCCAACAAGCAAAAGAAGAACAGGAAATATTTTGGGGTTTTCTTTTTAATTACTACTACAAGCATGGAATATTAAACTAATTAAAAGCTACAACTAATTTTTTTGGTTTTTCTTAAGGTTTATCAAACACACAAGAAGAAAGCATAAAAAGGAACATAAACTAGCATGGGTGATACAATGAAAAAGTATGAGCACCGACATTTAGCAATGAGTGTGTGAACATAAATGTAATGTCGGTGGGAAATACGTACTCCCCCAAGCTTAGGCTTTTGGCCTAAGTTGGTCTATGGCCACGGCTGGCCTGGCGGATATCCGTAATAATAGTTGGGGTCGTACTGAGATGCAGCGGCTATCGCCTCCTGAGCTGCAGCGTGGCGACGAGCGGCCTCCGCCCTCCTCTCGTACTCATCTGCCTCCTCTCTGGTAATAACATATCTTCCTTTTGCCTGATAATCAAAGAAGGCAGGAGGAGGGAGAGTAATATGGACGGCATGGCGTCTATCAAAGATTAAACGATAGTGGAAAGGTGATACATTCCTCTCGACAAACTGGTAGTGAACCATAGCATTAAAGTCTAGGTAAGCAGGGGTAATTCAATATCATCTTCGCGTATGGCTACACCAAGAAAATTAGCTATGCGGGTTGCATAAATTCCACCAAAGAAATCTCCATTAAATCTATTAAGCTGCAACCTACGTGCAACAATGGCTCCCAAATTATAAGATTTGTCTTCTAACACAGCACTCCTAAGAATACTGAGGTCAGGGACACACATGTGACATGCCTCATCTTTACCATTAATGCATCTACCTATGAAGAGAGCAAAATAATGTATAGCGGGAAAGTGAATGCTCCCTATGGTAGCTTGTGTCATATCTCTAGATTCTCCCACAGTTATACTAGCAAGAAAATCTATAAATTCAGATTTGTGAGGATCCCTTATACTACCCCATTGTGGAAGTTTGCAAGCAGTGGTAAAATCCTCTAAGTCCATAGTGTAAGAAGTATCATAAAGATCAAACAGGACAGTTGGAGAATTACGTGAAGATGAAAATTCAAACCTCCTCACAAAGGAACTAGTGAGATAGTGATACTGGCTGCACTTTTCTTCGTCGAAGCTCACAAGATCGGCGTTACGCAAATATGTGTTAAATTCTTATTTAATTCCCGCTTGATCCATAAAATTTTCCGAAGGCCATTCACAAGGACGCACTGGAGCGTCTCTTGGTGGCTCTTCATCAGCATCACGCATTGCAAGCCTGGGTCCTTGCTTCCTTGAAGAACCACCTTGGAACATTTTCCTAAGCATATTTCTTCCTCTGAAAAATTTCTGAAATTTTTAGTAACTTCAAAATAAAAGTAAACCAAACTCAATAATATTGATAGCAACTACTCATACAAGTGCCTAGATCCTATATCATGCATCAAAACTACTTTTGACTATATAAATTTGACATGCAAGCTCAAGAACATGGTCACCTAGGCAGCAAAAATTTGCAATGAATAAAGCACTAGAACAAAAACTAATTGGACCAATGGAGGAGTCACATACCAAGGAACAATCTCCCCAAGCAGTTTTGTGAGAGGTGCTTTGAGCAAGGAGATCGAAAATGGCAGGAAAACGAGCTTGGACTCGGGTTTGAGCTGGTTATTCGTGTTCGGGGGAGGAAGAAGGAGTGTGTGGGTAAAAGGATAAGTGGAGGAGGGCCACCGTGGGCCCACGAGGCAGGGGGTGCACCCCTAACCCTCGTGGCCAGGTGCCAGCTCCTCCTGATGTGTTCTCAATGCCAAATATTCTCAAATATTCCAGAAAAAATCATATTTAAATTTCAGGGCATTTGGAGAACTTTTATTTTCAGGGTATTTTTATATTGCATGGATAATCAGATAACAGACAGAAAAATACTATTTTTATTTTATTTCATGTAAATAACAGAAAGTAAAAGTGGGGTACAGAAGGTTGTGCCTTCTAGTTTCATCCATCTCATGATCATCAAAAGGAATCCACTAACAAGGTTGATCAAGTCTTGTTAACGAACTCATTCCGAATAACATGGAGCCGGAGAAATTTTGAATAACACTATGTTACCTCAACAGGGATATGCACATCCCCAATAATAAGAATATCATATTTCTTCTTGACAGTAGAAAGAGAAATTCAAAACCTCCAAATATAATCAATGGAAATTTTCCAATAGAGTTGATACTATGAACTTGAGGTTGTTTCCTCGGAAAGTGTACCGTATGCTCATTACCAATAACATGAAAAGTGGCATTGCCTTTAGTGCAATGAATAACAGCACCTGCAGTATTCAAAAAGAGTCTTCCAAGAATAATAGACATACTATCGTCCTCTGGAATATCAAGAATAACAAAGTCCGTTAAAATAGTAACGTTTGCAACTACAACAGGCACATCCTCACAAATACCGACAGGTATAGCGGTTGATTTATCAGCCATTTGCAAAGATATTTCAGTAGGTGTCGACTTATTCAAATCAAGTCTGCGATATAAAGAGAGAGGCATAACACTAACACTGGCTCCAAGATCACATAAAGCAGTTTTAACATAGTTTCTTTTAATGGAGCATGGTATAGTAGGTACACCGGGATCTCCAAGTTTCTTTGGTATTCCACCCTTAAAAGTATAATTAGCAATCATGGTGGAAATTTCAGCTTCCGGTATCTTTCTTTTATTTGTAATAATATGTTTCATGTACTTAGCATAAGGATTGGTTTTGAGCATATCAGTTAATCGCATACGAAAAAAGATAGGTCTAATCATTTCAGCAAAGCGCTCAAAATCCTCATCATCCTTTTTCTTGGATGGTTTGGGAGGAAAAGGCATGGGTTTCTGAACCCAAGGCTCTCTTTCCTTACCGTGTTTCCTAGCAACAAAGTATTTCTTATCATAACATTGATTCTTTGATTGTGGGTTATCAAGATCAATAGCAGGTTCCATTTCTATATCATTATCATAACTAGGTTGGGCATCATCATGAACATTATCATTGAGATTATCACTAGTTTTAGGTTCATTACCAGATTGTGTTTTAGCATCAGAGATAGAAATATCATTTGGATTCTCAGGTGTTTCAGCAATAGGTTCACTAGAAGCATGCAAAGTCCTATCATTTTTATTTTTATTCCCATTAGAAGGACTAGGTGCATCCACATTATTTCTCCGAGAATCTTGCTCAATTCTCTTAGGGTGGCATTCGGGATACAAAGGTTCCTGAGTCATTCTACCACCTCTAGTCATAACTCTAACAGCATTATCATTATTCTTAGTATTCAATTCATTGAGCAAATCATTCTGAGCTTTATGTACTTGTTCTACTTGAGTGGTAACCTTAGAAGCATGTTTACTAATAAGTTTAAGTTCACCTTTGACATTAGCCATATAATCACCCAAGTGTTCAAGCATATTTGAATTGTATTTAAATTGTCTACCAAAATAAGAATTAAAATCTTCTTGCTTAGCCATAAATTTATCAAACTCATCTAAGCATGGGCTAGCAAACTTAGTAAATGGGGTTTCAGCTTTATCATATCTATAGAGAGAATTTACCTTTACTACATGTGTCGGGTTATCAAGACCATGAGTTTCTTCAATAGATAATGGATTAAGATCATATGTTTCTTCAACAGGCGGTAAATTAATATCGTGTATTTCTTTTATAGGAGGTACATTCTTAACATCTTCAGCTTTAATACCTTTTTCTTTCATAGATTTCTTTGCCTCTTGCATATCTTCAGGACTGAGAAATAGAATACCCCTCTTCTTCGGAGTTGGTTTAGGGATAGGCTCAGGAATTGGCTCCGGAGGTGTCCAATTATTTTCATTTGTCAACATATTATTCAATAGAATTTCAGCTTCATCTGGTGTTCTTTCCCTGAAAACAGAACCAGCACAACTATCCAGGTAATCTCTGGAAGCATCGGTTAGTCCATTATAAAAGATATCAAGTATTTCATTTTTCTTTAGAGGATGATCAGGCAAAGCATTAAGTAATTGGAGAAGCCTCCCCCAAGCTTGTGGGATACTCTCTTCTTCAATTTGCACAAAATTATATATATCCCTTAAAACAGCTTGTTCTTAGGAGCAGGGAAATATTTAGCAGAGAAGTAATAAATCATATCCTGGGGACTACGCACACAACTAGTTTCAAGAGAATTAAACCATATCTTAGCATCACCCTTTAATGAGAACGGAAATATTTTAAGGATATAAAAGTAAAGAGTTCTCTCATCATTAGTGAACAGGGTGGCTATATCATTTAATTTAGTAAGATGTGCCACAACGGTTTCAGATTCATAGCCATGAAAAGGATTAGATTCAACCAAAGTAATTATATCAGGATCAACAGAGAATTCATAATCCTTATCAATAACACAGATAGGTGAAGTAGCAAAAGCAGGGTCAGGTTTCATCCTAGCATTTAGAGATTGCATATTCCATTTAGCTAATAACCTTTTGAGTTCATATCTATCTTTGCAAGCTAAAATAGCTAAAGAAGCTTCTTTATCAAAAACATAACCCTCGGGAATAACAGGCAAGTCTTCATCATCAATTTCATCAGTATTATCAGATTCAATATTTTCAATCTCTCTAGCCCTAGCAAGTTGTTCGTCAAGAAATTCACCAAGTGGCACAGTAATATCAAGCATAGAAGTAGTTTCATCATAAGTATCATGTATAGAAGAAGTGGCATCATCAATAACATGTGACATATCAGAATGAATAGCAGAAGCAGGTTTAGGTGTCGCAAGCTTACTCAAAACAGATGGTGAATCAAGTGCAGAGCTAGATGGCAGTTCCTTACCTTCCCTCGTAGTTGAGGGATAAATCTTGGTTATTTGATCTTTCAAGTTCTTCATAATGATAAGCAGATATATATCCCAAGTGACTCAAAGAATAGAGCTATTCTCCCCGGCAACGGTGCCAGAAAATAGTCTTGATAACCCACAAGTATAGGGGATCGCAACAGTTTTCGAGGGTAGAGTATTCAACCCAAATTTATTGATTTGACACAAGGGGAGCCAAAGAATATTCTCAAGTATTAGCAGCTGAGTTGTCAATTCAACCACACCTGGAAACTTAATATCTGCAGCAAAGTATTTAGTAGAAAAGTAATATGATAGTAGTGGTAACGGTAGCAAAAGGTAACAGTAGTAAAAGTAATGTTTTTGGTATTTTGTAGTGATGATAGCAATAGCAACGGAAAAGTAAATAAGCGGAGAACAATATATGCAAAGCTCGTAGGCAATGGATCGGTGATGGAGAATTATGTCGGATGCGGTTCATCATGTAACAGTCATAACCTAGGGTGACATAGAACTAGCTCCAGTTCATCAATGTAATGTAGGCATGTATTCCGAATATAGTCATACATGCTTATGGAAAAGAACTTGCATGACATCTTTTGTCCTACCCTCCTGTGGCAGCAGGGTCCTTATGGAAACTAAGGGATATTAAGGCCTCCTTTTAATAGAGTACCGGAACAAAGCATTAACACATAGTGAATACATGAACTCCTCAAACTACGGTCATCACCGGTAAGTATCCCGATTATTGTCACTTCGGGGTTAACGAATCATAACACATAATAGGTGACTATAGACTTGCAAGATAGGATCAAGAACTCTCATATATTGATGATAACATAATAGGTTCAGATCTGAAATCATGGCACTCGGGCCCTAGTGACAAGCATTAAGCATAGCAAAGTCATAGCAACATCAATCTCAGAACATAGTGGATACTAGGGATCAAACCCTAACAAAACTAACTTGATTACATGATAGATCTCATCCAACCCATCACCGTCCAGCAAGCCTACGATGGAATTACTCATGCACGGCGGTGAGCATCATGAAATTGGTGATGGAGGATGGTTGATGATGACGATGGCGACGGATTCCCCTCTCCGGAGCCTCGAACGAACTCCAGGTCAGCCCTCCCGAGAGGTTTTAGGGCTTGGCGGCGGCTCCGTATCGTAAAACACGATGAATTCTTCTCTCTGATTTTTTCTCCCCGAAACACAATATATAGAGTTGGAGTTGGAGTCGGAGGAGCTCCAGGGGCCCACGAGGTAGGGGCAGGCGCGCCCCCCACCCTCGTGGACAGGTGGTGGGTCCCCTGGCCTTCATCTTTTGCGAGGATTTTTTATTATTTTTGAAAAGTGGCTCCGTGAAGTTTCAGGTCATTCCGAGAACGTTTGTTTCTGCACATAAATAACACCATAGCAATTCTGCTGAAAACAGCGTCAGTCTGGGTTAGTTCCATCCAAGTTAGAGTCTAAAACAAGGGCAAAAGTGTTTGGAAAAGTAGATACAACAGTGATGTATCACCACCACCCGATACTAAAGGTGGTGCCCTGCTAGGCGAGGGGCGCAGAAGTTTAGTCCCACCTCGCTAGCCGAGGGGCACACGCACATGCTTATAGGCCCCATCGCCGTTGTTGTCTCTAGCTCATCTCTAAAGCAGGCCTTCTGGGCCTACCTCTGCTGCAATGCCCTGTTGGGCCTACTGGGCTAGCGGGCCTGCATCCTGGCCCAACTAGAGGTTGGGTTTCTAGTCGTATGCAGGCCACTGTGGCCTAGTAGGCGGGCTTTTTTATTTAGTTTTTTCTTTTTTCTGCTTTATTTATTTCTGAGTTGTTTTTTGCTGTATTTAGAATTTATTTGTGAATATTTTTCCTTAGGTTCAAAAGATTACAAACTTTCTATTAGTGCTAGTAGTTTTCAAATTTAAATAGTTTAAATTTGAATTATTTGAAATTTGTCTGAATCACTAGTTTGTGAATACCTTAACTGTAAAAATAGATTTTTCAGTGATTCTTTTTCCTTATGTTTAATATTAGTGTGTTTTATCATTATGATACCATGCCAACTTTCAACCTTTTCAGAGTTCATTTGAAGTGTTTTTCAATTTCAGGGTCATTTAGTTGAAAAAAATCAGTAAATGCATGAAAGAATTTGTTTGCACATAAAATTTCTTCGCCTTTCAAATGCCAAAACACATAAGTACCCTAACTATTACAAAGATTCCCTCCGGCTTGTTCGAAGCGGGACTTTCCCGATATATAAGTCCAGAAACTCACTAGAGAAGAAAAGTGATGACAGTGAAGCCAATCACATCCCAGAGTGGGATATTTGGGTGTGAAACTCTTTCTTCACGTGTGTCCCTTTGCACTGTAACCATGGACAATATTCATCATTTAACTGGATGCTCGGGTCAATATTCACTATGAATGGAGCAATTCCATCAAACTTTTCATAATCTTCTGACATGTTTGTCTTGTCATCCACTCCCATGATGTTTATTTTCCTTGAAGGAACTATGTGGCGCTTTGGCTCATTGTATCATGCATTCGCTTCCTTATCTTTTCTTTTTCTCGGCTTGGTAGACATGTCCTTCACGTAGAAAACCCGCGCCACATCATTGGCTAGGACGAATGGTTCGTCTGCATACGCAAGATTGTTGAGATCCACTGTTGTCATTTTGTACTGCGGGTCTTCTGTTACCCCTCCTCGTGTCATATTGACCCATTTGCACCGAAACAAAGCGACCTTCAAACCACGTCCATAGTCAAGTTCCCATATGTCCTCTATGTAACCATAATATGTTTCCTTTCGCGACTTGGTTGCTGCATCAAAGCGGACACCGCTGTTTTGGTTGGTGCTCTTCTTATCTTGGGTGATCGTGTAAATGTATTCCCATTTATCTCGTACCCTTTGAAAGTCATTATATTTGAAGATGGTAACTGGGACAGCAAGTACAGGCCATCATCAATAGCGGCATCATGCATGGCACGTGTCTGCAACCAACCGGCGAAAGTCCCTGTTTGTTCACGTGTAATCCAGTCGTCGGACTGCTCCGGGTGTTTGGAGCGTAGAAAATTCTTGTGTTCCTCCATATACGAAGCCACCAAGGTGGAATTTTGTAGAACTGTGTAGTGTGCTTGAGTGAGAGAATGCCCATCCATACATATTATTTGATCCCCTCCTAGCATACCTTTTCCATCCAGTCTGCCCTTATGCCGCGATTCAGGAACACCAATCGGCTTAAGGTCAGGAATAAAGTCAATACAAAACTCAATGACCTCCTCATTTTCATGGCCCTTGGAGATGCTTCCTTCTGGCCTAGCACAGTTATGAACATATTTCTTTAAGACTCCCATGAACCACTCAAAGGAGAACATATTGTGTAGAAATACAGGACCCAAAATGTTAATCTCTTCGCATAGGTGAACTAGGACATGCGTCATGATGTTGAAGAAGGATGGTGGGAACACCAACTCGAAATTGACAAGACATTGCACTAAATCATTCTCTAACCTTGGTATGATTTCTGGATCGATTACCTTCTGAGAGATTGCATTGAGGAATGCACATAGCTTCACAATGGCTAATCGAACGTTTTCCGGTAGAAGCCCCCTCAATGCAACCAGAAGCAATTGCGTCATAATCACGTGGCAGTCATGAGACTTTAGGTTCTGGAACTTTTTCTCTGCCATATTTATTATTCCCTTTATATTCGACGAGAAGCCAGACGGTACCTTCATACTGAGCAGGCATTCAAAGAACATTCCCTTCTCTTCTTTGGTAAGAGCATAGCTGGCATGACCTTATGTATGTCGCATTTTCCGTGCATACGTTGTTGGTCCTCCCATGCCTCTGGTGTATATTTTGTCTTCCCATACACGCCCAAGAAGCCAAGAAGGGTCACACAAATATTCTTCGTCACGTGCATCACGTTGATTGCGGAGCGGACCTCTAGGTTTTTCCAATAGGACAGGTCCCAAAATATAGATTTCTTCTTCCACATGGGTGCGCGTCTGTCAGCGTCATTCGGAATAGGTTGTCCACCAGGACCATTTCCAAAGATTACCTTCAAATCCTTGACCATATCATGTACATCAGCATCAGTACGGTGGCGAGGCTACGTCCGGTGATCCGCCTCACCTTTGAAATGCTTGCCTTTCTTTCTTACGGGATGCCTACTCGGAAGAAATCGACGATGTCCCAGGTACACATTCTTCCTACAATTATCCAAATATATAATGTCGGTATCATCCAAGCAGTGCGTGCATGCGCGGTATCCCTTGTTTGTCTGTCCTGAAAGGTTACTGAGAGCAGGCCAATCATTGATGGTCACGAACATCAACGCCTTTAGGTCAAATTATTCATGTATGTGCTTATCCCACGCACGTACACCTATTCCATTACATAGCTATAAGAGTTCTTCAACTAATGGCCTTAGGTACACATCAATGTCATTGCCGGGTTGCTTAGGGCCTTGGATGAGCACTGGCATCATAATGAACTTCCGCTTCATGCACAACCAAGGAGGAAGGTTATACAAACAGAGAGTCACAGGCCAGGTGCTATGGTTGCTGCTTTGCTCCCCAAAAGGACTAGTGCCATATGCACTTAGACCAAACCATACATTCCTTGCATCACCTGCAAACTCCTTCCTGCACTTTCTCTCTATTTTTCTCCACTGCGGCCCGTCAGCGGGTACTCTCAACTTTCCGTCTTTCTTACGGTATTCTATGTGCCATCGCGTCGCCTTTGCATGCTCTTTGTTTAGGAACAAATGTTTCAACCATGGTATTATAGGAGCATACCACATCACCTTGGCAGGAATCTTCTTCGTGGGGCGCTCGCCCTCAACATCACCAGGGTCATCACGGCTGATCTTGTAGCACAATGCACCGCATACTGGGCACGCGTTCAAATCCGCGTACTCAATGCGGTAGAGGATGCATTCATTAGGGCATGCATGTATCTTCTGCACCTCTAACCCTAGAGGGCAGACAGCCTTCTTTGCTTCATACGTACTCTTGGGCAATTCGTTGTCCTTTGGAAGCATCTTCTTTAACTTTACCAGCAACTTTCCAAATGCCTTGTCGGATACACCATTCTCTGCCTTCCATTGCAGTAATTCTAGTTTGGTGCCCAGCTTTTTATTGTCAGTTTCGCAATTCGGGTACAACAATTTCTTGTGATCCTATAACATGCACTGCAACTTCTTCTACTGCTTTGCACTTGCGCAGTTTCTCTCTGCATCGGCAATGGCCCGACCTAGATCATCAGTTGGCTCAGCTGATGCCTCTTGTTCAGCTTCTTCCCGCATTGCCGGCTCAGCTTCTTCCCCCATTGTTGTATCATCGTATTCAGGGAACCCATGGCCAGGATAGCTATCGTCGTCCTCTTCTTCTTCATTTTCTTCCATCATAACCCCTCTTTCTCCGTGCTTGGTCCAAACAATATAGTGGGGCATGAAACCGGACTCAAACAGGTGGACGTGAATGGTTCTTGAGTTAGAGTAATTGTGATCATTCTTACAGCCAGCACATGGACAAGGCATAAAACCATCCGCCCGCTTGTTTGCCTGAGCCGCAATCAGAAAAGTATGCATGCCCTCAACAAACTGGGGAGAGCATCGGTCATCGTACATCCATCGCCGGCTCATCTTCATTACACAACACTGAATAGACCAAATTAATACAAGTTCATACAATACTTATTCTCATAAAGCAAACATATAAATAACTCTCTAGCTAAAGACTTTAAATGCAACAACACATACGATCAAGATCGCAACTAAGGTAACAATTGATCCAACAGCATAATGATATCAAGCCTGAAAGTGCGTTATATCAACTAGAGGGGGTGAATAGGCGATTTTTATGAAATTCTTCACTGAGGAATTTGCCGGTGAGGAAATTCCTTAGCGAAGAACTACTAGCAGCGGAATAAGTACTCAAAAGTAAACACAACAGAATACAAGCCTAGTCATCATGATGAAATGAAGACAGGCACAGAGTACAGGAAGTGTAATCACAGGATAACACAGGATGAAGACAAACAGACTGAAGAAATTGAACTGAGGAAATTGAGAAAGTCTTCAGTCAGAGTCTTCGAACACACATATGAACAAACATACAGCACAGTTACGAGGAAATGAAAGCGTTGACGAAATAGAACCAGTAAACTTGGTGAAGACAATGATTTGGTAGACCAGTTCCAACTGTTGTCTCAGTTGTACGTCTGGTTGGAGCGGCTGAGTATTTAAACTCGAGGACACATAGTCCCGGACACCCAGTCAAGGACACTTCGTCCAAGACACCCAGTCCTCACCGTATTCTCCTTGAACTAAGGTCACACAGACCTCGTCCAATCACTCGTGGTAAGTCTTCAGGCGACTTCCAAACCTTCACAAACTTGGTCACCCGGTGATCCAGAATTCCTCTTGGATGCTCTAGACCACGACGCCTAACCGTCTGGAAGAAGCATAGTCTTCAAAGGTAACAAGCGTCAGATCCACTCAGGATCAATCTCTTCAGTGATGCTCAATTACTTGGGGTTTTTAGGTGTTTGGGTTTGGGGTTTTTGGTTTTTCCTCACTTGATGATTTTCTCTCAAAGTCCTCAAAGGATGGGTTGCTCTCAAATGACAAGTGTGTTTCTCTTAGAGTAGCCAACCAGCTGGTGGTTGTAGGGGGGCGGCTATTTATAGCCTAGGGAGCAGCCCAACATGATAAGACATAAATGCCCTTCAATGATATGACCGTTAGGTGGATAGATATTTTGGAACAGCTGGCGCATAGCACAGCAACGGTCAGAATTTTGAGTAGCAAAATCCTCAGGGCTATCGTGTTCCTCACTGTGTAGGCAATCCGCACTGGCGAATTCTTAACTCCTTAGTCAGGACAAATTCCTCAGAGACCAGAAGAACTTCGTCTCTGTCACTAAAGAAATTGACTGAACTGTATGAGATTTCCAATGGCTTCACTCGAACGGATTGGTAGGTGTAGGATTTTGAGTTGAGCATCACATGGAAATTTTTCCTTAGTATTTCCTTGACCCCCTTTGACAGTACGGTGTTTCCTATGACTCAAGAAAGAGAAAACAAAACTATGAAAATGAAAGTCTTCAAGCTTCATATTCCTCGCATGAATACCAAGTCTTCACGGACACACCAATTTCTTCACTTTCAAAGTCTTCATGAAAGTCTTCAGAAATACCAAAATCTTCAGTCGAAGATATTCATTTTTAGGGGTCGACTTTTCCTGTAAATATCAAACTCCTCATAGACTTATAGACATGTGTACACTCACACACGCATTAGTACCTTAACCTATAAGTCTTCAATACACCAAAATCACTAAGGGGCATTAGATGCACTTACAATCTCCCCCTTTTTGGTGATTGATGACAATATAGGTTAAGTTTTCAACGGGGATAAACATATGAAGTGTAAATACTGATATTGAGGAATTTTATTGCAAGATATAGAAGAACTCCCCCTGAAGATGTGCATAGTGAGGAATTTCCTTTTGAAGCAATGCACACTTGAAGAGTTGAATCATGGAGATCTCCCCCTATATCTTGTAATTCATACATGCATTTAACATATAATATGAAGAATTTGAAATGCATAATGAAATATGGTGCCTGATGAAATTCAGCATGCGTGCAATATAATTAACGAGGAATAAGCATGCAGAATAGAGTATCAGAGCATAGTGCATCAAAAGTATCAGAGCACCATCAGGTTTAAGATTACAACTCGATCCAATAAAGTTTCAGAAGAACGAGAGTTGTAACTTAGCAAAGAAAACGTTATATATGGTAGACCCGCCTGAAGACTAACTCAAATTTCTCCCCCTTTTTCATCGAATGACCAAAAGGATCGAAACTGAGGACTAACGCCCCTGAAGATAATCATGTTGATGAAGGAGCGCCAGCGTTGTTGGGGTCGTTGGTTGATTTAGGGCCTGCCGTAGTGTCATCCAAATCTTCATGTTCATCAGTGTCGCGCGATGAAGAATATGAGTTGGCCACCAGAGAAGGAACCTTGACCTTCTCGAATTTCTTTGGTGGAGGTGCAGACCAGTCAAAATCTTCATTAAGACCCATGTTCTTCAGATCTTCTTCACCATACAGATGTGATAGGATTGCCCAGGTGCGACCGAAGACTTGAAGGAGGTAGTAGTGGTTTTTCTTCACTGCATTGTGTGTGGCAGTCATATTGTGAAGAATTGAACCAAACTGACGCTTAACCCATTTGTGATTTTGATCCACCTTCTGGTGAAGACTAAGCAGAAGTTCACGGTCAGTCATCACGCGCGGAGCAGTGCCTTGAGGAGTGGACTTGGGAGCATTGGCAGAGTCATGTGTGGCATAGTCATCATTGGTGGAATAAGATGCAGCTTTGCGAAACTGACCATCCAATGGACAAATGCCTTCATCAATTATAGCTGGTGCCTTGCCCTTTCCATCAACTGGGGAATATGTCTGCTTGAGAACTTCAATTGGGGGCAAGTAGCTGAGATGATTCTGAAAATCAGCTTTGTAGTTGAGTGAAGACCTTGTCCTGAGGAATCTCATGATCCAAGGTGCATAAGGCTTCAGCTCAAACAGAGACAGTGCAACATTGGCCATAGTCCTCACAAAGAAATCGTGATAATTGACAGGAATGCCATGAACGATGTTGAATACCAGATTCTTCATGATGCCGACAATTTCCTCATCAGATGAGTCGTGGCCTTTGATAGGACTGATTGTCCTCGTAAGGATACGATAGACAGTTCTGGGCACGTACAGCAATTCCTTCATGAGGAATTTGGTTCGTGGTGCCTGACCTGGTTTCAAAGGCTTCATCAGCACTTGCATGTAATGATGTGTGAGCTCAGGTTCACTGTAGATGCAACGAGCTTCTTCAAGGGGAGGACTGAGTGGTAGAGCACGAAGCAATTCAGAGGCTGGTGCAGTGTAGTGAGTGTTTTCAGACATCCAGTCCAGCACCCATGAATTCACATCTTCAGCATCTCCGGTGATGTGCAGCGTTGCATAGAATTGAAGAATCAGTTCTTCATTCCAATCGCAGGTGTCAGAGCAAAAGTTGAGCAGTCCAGCGTCGTGAAGAACACTGAGGACTGGTGCGAAGCACGGCAGAGATTCCATATCCACGTGAGGAATATGCTCATGGTAGAAAATCTTCTCCTTGTTGAACAGCACTGTGGAATAGAAATTGGCTTGACTAGCAGTCCAGAAATGCCTCTTCCTAATGCGAGCAGAGTCATATGGGTTGTAATCTTTGAAGAATACGTGCTTGCCGAAGAAATCATCAGCCTTGAACTTTTGCTTGCGTGAGAATGGATCCTTTGGCTTCGGCAGAGGAGTGTCAGTGAGTTGCATCACGACCTCAGGAATCTGAATCGCAGGTTCTTCAGGCTGAGGAATGTCTGGTTCCTCCTCAGTGGCAGTCTACATAGTTGGTTGTTCAGCAGCAGTAGTTTCTTTAGCGCTAGTGGCTGGAATTTCCTCATGGACAGATGCGGTGGGATGAATTTATTCAGAGCCCATGTGAACAGTTTGTGTGGGGGACTGAGGAATTTTCTGTAGAGGGGTGAACATTGGAGAGTTTGGATGCTGACTTTCCCAGAATTCATCACTGATGACGGGTATGGAGCAGCCAATGTCCATATCTTCATCTTCCATTTCTTCAACGCCAGCCTCTTCAGCTGTGAACTGAGGCATAGGCGAGGAGATGATAGGTGTTGAAGGGATCGCATCCACTTCAATTTCTTCATCCAATGGTTCAGACGAAGCAGCGGAATGAGTTTCTTCATCAGATCCGTTGGGGATCACATATTCTTCATCAAAAGGAACAAGGTCCTTTGATGGCCTGGTTGAGATGGGAACAACATAAATCGGATGTGCAAATGAGCTTGTCATAGGCTTCATTTTCTTCGGAGCTAAGGAATCTGAAGCAGCTGATGCTTTTCTTTTCTACACTGCAGCACGCTCTACAGCCTTGGTCTTCTTCACATCTGATGCAGATGGAAGGATTGGAGTTGAAGTTGGTGCAGGAGCAGCTGAGGAATCTGGTTGATTTTCTTCAGGCACAACTGATGCAGTTGCCCTGATTTCTTCAGTTTCTTCAGGCGCACCACTAGTGGATGCCCTGGCAATTTCTTCAGTGGCTGGAATGCAGTCATCAGCCATGGAACTCACATTTTCTTCAGCAGCCTGATTTTCATCAGTGGTGCTGGCAGGTTCTTCAGTCGGCTGAGCAGATGCTTCAGCCTAAGGAATTTCTTGTTGCGTTAGGGCAGCAACATTTGAAGTGAACTGTTCAGTTATCTTTACAAATCTAACTTTCGCTCCTTGCCAATCAGCATAGTAGGCTTGGAAGTCATCGATGAGGGTTTTGATATCAGATTGGATTTTTACAAGTTCATCACTTGTCATAGTGACAACATTGTTCTTCAGATATTTCTCCTTCCTGTACTGCGCTTTCTTGATCTGCCTGCCCTTCTCAAATTTCCACTTTTCTTCTTGAATGAAGTGGGTCAGCATGTGACTTTGGCCAGGAGTCAGCTTGAAGTGAGGCATGGGAGTGTTGGGGTCCTTGTGCCAAACATCAATGTAGTCGAGGATCAACTTGGGATCCAAAAGCAGTGGCACAGGTGTGCCTTTGGCTCTAGCGGCCCTAACTTGTCTGTCTTTGATGATTTCTGCAAGTTCATCATCATCAGCTTCATCTTCTTCAGGTAGCTCTTGGAAGGCGGCTTGTTTCTTTTGAGTACTTGGGCGTGGACCTCGTCCAGCAGTGGCCTTTGTCTTCAGCAGTGAGGGGCAGCTGAGGAACTTGGTGCAACTGAGGAACTAGCTGAGACACCTGTGGTAATGGAGATGTCGGCAGTCCTTTGGCACGAAGCGATATGCACAGGCGCTGAGGATTTGGTCGGAACAGCTGAAGGCTTTGGCGGAGGAGCTGAGGACTTTGGAGGAATAGGAGCAGCATGAGGAATTGGCTGTGAGGGCTTTGAGGATTCTGGCCGTGAGGGCATTGCTGAGGACGCACTTGGCTTGTGCGCAGGCTTCTTTGACATAGCCTTCTTTGGCTTGACGGCAAGGACCTCAGCAGAGGCAGCAGTAGCAGAGTCTTCATTGAATTTCCTCACTGCTTCTCTGGCTTGCTTAGCCAGCTTGGCTTGGCACTTGGCCCAATCATTAGGATAGTCCTCATCGCGCTTGAGGCTGGTGGGATCAGCAATTTGGCCAGGTGCCAATGGAGCTCTTGGGCATGGAGGATTGAGTGCGAATTTCTTCATGTACTTAGGAGTGACATATCTGTACTCCCTCCATTCTCTTGCCCATCTCCTCTCTATCTTCTGAATGCGCACTTTGCGCTCATTCTTGGTTTCCTCAGGAGGTGTGCAGTACCTAGCATATATGTCATTAGGGATTTCAAACATTGTATTTACCTCAGGCCTCTTTCCTCCCTTCTGTGGCTTCTTACCGTCAGCCATTTTCTTCAGTTGAGGAATTTGAACAATCGAATTCTCTGAAGAAGTATGCAACTTTTCTTCGAGGAACGCTGCAAATGAGTTAAGTTGATGAGAACCTAGTGATTCAACAGCTGACATGTGTACCTATGAACAGAGTATAGTTGCGAGGAATTTGGAGAGGTCATATGCGTTCTCAGAAGGTTTTTCAAAAAGAACAAGTTTGAGGAATTTGACCAGATGAGTCTTGAAGATTTTCACTAAGCGTTCTTTGTCTTAGGTTCCAGAGTTGTATAGATCGAAGATCCACACAATTGAGGAATCTTGAAGAAAAATGATGCTTAGGGAAACGAATCAAGAACACATGACTTTGTGAGGTGTTCAGTGTGTGAAGATATGAAGAAAAACACTTTTGAAGATTTTGTAGATAATCATTCGAATCAATGAGGGCAGTAAAAGTAACTTTTATTTACCCTGGACGAAGAACACAATGAACTGGAGTGAGGGGATGTGAAGTTCGTTTGTGCAGATCTTCCACGCCCTAATTTGGCGGAGGAAGACGGCTACGGCGGCGGCGGAGTGAAGATGTCCGCGGTCGGCGCGAGTACGTCGGCGACGAGGTCGAGGCAGTGAAGATCTTCCTCACCGGCGGCGATAAAGTAGCGGCGGCGCTAGGGTTTGAGAAGCTCGAGCTAGAGAGAGAGGTTGAGCGGAGTAAAAGAAGTGAGGAAGGGAAGGAGGGGTATTTATATCCACGATGAAAAACTGCCCGCCCGAAGAAATTGGACGAACGTGCCCCTGTCCCTTCTCATTCGCATGACACGTGTCACCCACGTAGTGAGAGGTGGAGATCGTGTTAGATCGTGGGTGAGTGGATAAGTGTATCGTGGGATGCGGAACGGTTTGAGCGGCAAAGCCGAAAATTTAGATAAGATAGGTTTTAAAGTTCCGTTCACAATTTTTCAGCTGACAAGGACACAGTGAAGATTTTGAACGAGTTTCAAATAGAACGCACATGAAGAATTTGTGAACAGATTGGGTTGAGTATAGCATAGAGGGGAAGGGTCCGATCACATTCACTTAGCAGAAAAACCAACTTGAAGAAATAGCAATAAGTGAATGCTGTAGAGGACATAAACTCATATATATATATATATATCCAATGAAGAAAAACGACGGAATCAGTGAACACTATGCAAAGTTGAAGAATATGAAATTTTTTGGGAATTTCAACTTTTGGTGGTGGCGTGACCCACCGTATAAGAATGATGATTTTAGACACCGCGTACAATTATCGTAGGGTTCTGAGAATCAAATTCTTCGTTAATTTCTTCACACTAAGAGTGTTATTCTTCATTGATTGAAGTAAAACGTTTCTTCATGTGTTGCACATCTAAGTCATCAATTTTGCATAAGTGTTAGGATGACTGTCCTTTTCGAAAAACATTCGAAGATTCTAGGATATTTAGCTCACACCACAACTTGCTAAATCTCTTCTCATCCAAGGGCTTTGTGAAGATATTGGCTAGCTGTTCTTCAGTCTTCACATGCTCAATAGAAATGTCGCCCTTCAACACATGATCACGAAGAAAATGATGACGAATCTGAATGTGCTTTGTCTTCGAGTACTGAACTGGGTTGTGAGCAATCTTGATGGCACTCTCATTGTCACATAAAAGAGGAACATTCTTCATGTTGACGCCGTAGTCCTTGAGAGTTTGCTTCATCCATAGCAATTGGGCACAGCAAGAACCAGCGGCAATGTACTCAGCTTCAGCAGTAGATAGTGATACGCAGTTCTGTTTCTTCGAGGACCAACAGACCAAAGATCGTCCGAGGAAATGACATGTACCAGATGTTGACTTGCGATCCACACGATCACCAGCATAGTCAGAGTCATAATATCCAACAAGATCAAAAGCCGAGCCCTTGGGGTACCATAATCCAAGTGTTGGTGTGTGAGCTAGATATCGAAGAATATGCTTCACAGCCTTATGGTGTGATTCCTTCGGTGCAGCTTGAAATCGGGCACACATGCAAACACTAAGCATTATATCTGGCCTAGATGCACATAAGTATAATAAGGAACCTATCATGGAGCGGTATACCTTATGATCGAAGTCAATACCATTTTCATCAGTGCACAGATGGCCATTTGTGGGCATAGGAATTTTGACGCCTTTGCAATCTTGCATGCCGAATTTCCTCAGTACATCCTTGAGGTATTTCTCCTGAGATATGAATATGCCATTGTGTTGTTGACGAATTTGAAGACCTAAGAAGAATTTCAACTCTCTCATACTAGACATTTGATATTCTTCACTCATCATATAGGCAAATTCATCACTATAACATTGGTCAGTACAGCCAAAGATAATATCATCAACATATACTTGGCACACACACAATTCACCATCATAAGACTTAGTGAAAAGAGTAGGGTCGAGTGAACCGGGTTTGAAGCCTTTCTTCATGAAGAGTTCCTTCAAAGTATCATACCAAGCCCGTGGGGCCTACTTGAGGCCATAGAGGGCCTTGTTGAGTCTGAAGACTTTGTCAGGATTCTTTGGATCTTCAAAACCTGGGGGTTGAGCAACATATACTTCTTCCTCAAGCTTACCATTGAGGAATGCACTTTTCACATCCATTTGATATGGAGTGATATCATGATGGTTAGCATAAGCAAGTAATATGCGAATAGCCTCAATTCTAGCAACAGGTGCAAAAGTTTCATCAAAATCAATTCCTTCAACCTGTGTGTAGCCTTGAGCTACAAGCCGTGCCTTATTCCTCACCACAAGGCTATTTTCATCTTGCTTGTTGCGGTAGATCCACTTTGTGCCGATGATATTGTGCTTGTGAGGATCTGGACGTTTGACCAGTTCCGAGACATTGTTGAGCTCGAACTGATGTAATTCTTCTTGCATGGCCTGAATCCACTCAGGCTCCAGAAATGCTTCATCTACCTTAGTGGGCTCTATAATAGAGACAAAAGCATACTGCCCACAAAAGTTAGACAAATGTGAAGCTTTTGAGCGTGTGAGAGGACCTGGCGCTTTGATGTCATTGATGATCTTTTCAATTTGCACTTCTTTTGCAATGCGAGGATGAGCTAGTTGTCATTGAAGAATTTGATCAGCGTTTTCTTCAGCACCATTTTCTTCAGCATTTTCTTCAGGTGCATTAGCTCAACGTTCTTCATGTTCTGGAATGAATTCTTCAGTAGATTCTTCAGTAGGAATGACATCCTCAGTAGCCTTGAACTTGATAGTTTCCTCAGGTGTTGGTTCATCTATCACAGTAGGTAGGTGCTCTATTTGCGAGCCATTAGTTTCATCGAACCACACATCTACGGTTTCAAAAACTTTGTGAAGAACGTTGTTGAAGACTCTGTAGGTGTGCGAGTTCTTTCCGTAACCAAGCATAAAACCTTCATGTGCTTTCGGTGCAAATTTTGAGTTGTGATGAGGATCTCTAATCCAACATTTAGCACCGAAGACTTTGAAATAACTTACATTGGGTTTCTTATCAGTGAGGAGTTCATAGGCAGTCTTTTTGAACAATTTGTGAAGATATACTCTATTGATGATGTGGCACGCAGTATCAATTGCCTTAGTCCAGAAACGATGAGGCATTTTGTATTCATCAAGCATAGTGCAAGCCATCTCAGCAAGAGTCCTGTTCTTGCGCTCCACGACGCCATTCTGCTGAGGAGTGTAAGGAGCAGATAACTCATGAGTAATACCAAGTTCATCAAGATAGTCATCGAGACCAGAATTCTTGAACTCAGTGCCATTGTCACTTCTGATGTGCTTGATCTTCACACCAAAGTTGGTTGAAGCCCTCGAGGAAAATCGTTTGAAGACTTCTTGCACTTCATGTTTGTAAGTAACAAGGTGTACCCATGTGTAACGAGAATAATCATCAACAATAACAAAGCCATATTGAGATGCTTCATTTGAGATAGCAGAATAACGATTAGGACCAAAGAGATCCATGTGAAGCAATTCAAATGGGCGAGTGGTGGTCATGATAGTCTTCGCTGGATGCTTGGCCTTGGTCATCTTCCCAGCTTCACAGGCTCCGCATAGGTGATCCTTGAGGAATTTGACGTTCTCGATGCCAATGACATGCTTCTTCTTCGCAAGCGTGTGCAAATTCCTCATGCCTGCATGACCAAGTCGTCGATTTCAGAGCCAGCCTTCTAAAGCTTTTGCAAGTAAGCACACGGCTGGTTGTGGTCCTGTAGATAAATCAACAATATACAGGTCTCCTCTCCTAAAGCCTTCAAAGACTTTGGAATTGTCAGCTTCCATAACCACAACACAACGGTACTTGCCGAAGACAACAACCATATCAAGATCACAAAGCATTGAGACATACATAAGGTTGTATCCTAAGGACTCAACAAGCATGACTTTGTCCATGTGTCGATCCTTTGTAATCGCAACCTTACCTAGACCCAATACCTGACTTTTTCCTTTGTCAGCAAAGATGATATGCTTCAGATGCAACGGTGATAATGGAGCATCCATCAATAGATTCTTGTCACCAGTCATGTGGTTTGTACATCCACTATTGAGGACCCACTCAGTGGCTTTGGGTTGATCATCCTTGGCACCCTTTGCCATGAAGCAATAGGTGGGAGCGTAGTCATCATCGCCTTCATCAGCCTTGTTGGTGAGGTCATTTTCTTCAGTGTTGAAGATAGACTTGCTGACGAATGCAGTAGCGAGAGCAAGGCTCGCCATGCCGGATTCGGACTCCTCAGATGACTCCTCTTCCTCATTTTCTTCACATTCAGCCTCAGAGTCCATTTCCTTGCCAATGAATGCACTGGCCTTCTTGGAGATGCTCTTCTTGTGATATGAAGGCTTGGAGGATTTTGATGATGAGGATTTTGTGGATTTCTTCTTTTTCTTCGCATCATCAGAACTATAATCCTTGTATTTCTTCTTCTTTGATTCCTTTTCCCACTGAGGACAATCTTGAATGAAATGTCCAGGTTTCTTGCACTTGTGACAGAGCCTCTTCTTGTACTCACTGGATGAGGAATCATTGCTCCTTGAGGATCATCCAAGGCGACCACGTCTTGAGAACTTTTGGAACTTCTTCACGAGCAGAGCCAGATCATGGCTCAGTTCTTCGGGATCACCAAGGCTGCTACCAGAGTCTTCATCTTTGAACTCAGATACTGCCTTGGCCTTCAGTGCACATGTTTTGCCATAGCTTGAACCATAGAGATCTCTCTTTTCAGCAAGTTGGAACTCATGAGTATTTAGCCTCTCGAGAATATCAGCGGGATCAAGTGACTTGTAATCAGCACGTTCTTGTATCATCAATGCCAGAGTGTCAAATGAGGAATCAAGCGATCTCAGCAATTTCTTCACCACCTCATGGTCGGTGATGTCAGTGGCACTAAGTGCTTGAAGCTCATTTGAGATGTCAGTGAGGCGATCGAAGGTTTGTTGAACATTTTCATTGTCGAGTCTTTTGAAGCGGTTGAAGAGATTGCGAAGAATATCAACTCGAGAGTCACGCTGAGTTGAGACTCCTTCATTCACTTTGGACAACCTGTCCCAGATAAGCTTCGCTGTTTCCAAAGCACTCACTCTGCCATACTGTCCTTTGCTCAGATGGACACATAAGATATTCTTCGCTTGAGAGTCGAGTTGCTTGTATCTCTTCACATCGGCAGCATTCAGAGAAGGTGTGACTGAGGGAACACCATTTTCCACAACATACCAGAGATCGTTATCAGTTGCTTCAAGATGCATTCGCATCTTATTCTTCCAGTAGGGGTAGTCCGTCCCATCGAAGGTAGGACACCCAGCAGAGACCTTGATCATACCTGCGGTCGACATAACTAAAACTCCAGGCGGTTAAACCAAAATCACACAGAACAAGGGAGTACCTTGCTCTGATACCAATTGAAAGTGCGTTATATCGACTAGAGGGGGGTGAATAGGCGATTTTTATGAAATTCTTCACTGAGGAATTTGCCGGTGAGGAAATTCCTTAGCGAAGAACTACTAGCAGCAGAATAAGTACTCAACAGTAAACACAACAGAATACAAGCCTAGTCATCATGATGAAATGAAGACAGGCACAGAGTACAAGAAGCGTAATCACAGGATAACACAGGATGAAGACAACCAGACTGAAGAAATTGAACTGAGGAAATTGAGAAAGTCTTCAGTCAAAGTCTTCGAACACAGATATGAACAAACATACAGCACAGTTATGAGGAAATGAAAGGGTTGAGGAAATAGAACCAGTAAGCTCGGTGAAGACAATGATTTGGTAGACCAGTTCCAACTGTTGTCTCAGTTGTACGTCTGGTTGGAGCGGCTGAGTATTTAAACTCGAGGACACACAGTCCCGGACACCCAGTCAAGGACACTTAGTCCAAGACACCCAGTCCTCACTGTATTCTCCTTGAACTAAGGTCACACAGACCTCGTCCAATCACTCGTGGTAAGTCTTCAGGCGACTTCCAAACCTTCACAAACTTGGTCACCCGGCGATCCACAATTCCTCTTGGATGCTCTAGACCATGACGCCTAACCGTCTGGAAGAAGCACAGTCTTCAAAGGTAACAAGCGTCGGATCCACTCAGGATCAATCTCTTTAGTGATGCTCAATCACTTGGGGTTTGTAGGTGTTTGGGTTTTGGGTTTTTGGTTTTTCCTCACTTGATGATTTTCGCTCAAAGTCCTCGGAGGATGGGTTGCTCTCAAATGACAAGTGTCAGTTTCTCTCAGAGCAGCCAACCAGCTGGTGGTTGTAGGGGGTGGCTATTTATAGCCTAGGGAGCAGCCCGACATGATAAGACATAAATGCCCTTCAATGATATGACCGTTAGGTGGATAGATATTTTGGAACAGCTGGCGCAAAGCACAGCAACGGTCGGAATTTTGAGTAGCAAAATCCTCAGGGCTATCATGTTCCTCACTGTGTAGGCAATCCGCACTGGTGAATTCCTAACTCCTTAGTCAGGACAAATTCCTCAGAGACCAGAAGAACTTCGTCTCTGTCACTGAAGAAATTGACTGAACTGTATGAGATTTCCAATGGCTTCACTCGAAGGGATTGGTAGGTGTAGGATTTTGAGTTGAGCATCACATGGAAATTTTTCCTTAGTATTTCCTCGACCCCCTTTAACAGTACGGTGTTTTCTATGACTCAAGAAAGAGAAAAACAAAACAATGAAAACGAAAGTCTTCAAGCTTCATATTCCTCGCATGAATATCAAGTCTTCACGGACACACCAATTTCTTCACTTTCAAAGTCTTCATGAAAGTCTTCAGAAATACCAAAATCTTCAGTCGAAGATATTCATTTTTAGGGGTCGACTTGTCCTGTAAATATCAAACTCCTCATAGACTTATAGACATGTGTACACTAACACACGCATTAGTCCGTTAACCTATAAGTCTTCAATACACCAAAGTCACTAAGGGGCACTAGATGCACTTACAAAGCCTCACTATTAATTGCATATTTTCTAATCTTTCTAATCTTCAAGCGTATTTTCTCCATCTTAATCTTGTGATCATCGACGACATCGGCAAAATGCAACTCCAATTCCATCTTCTCCCCCTCAATTCTTTTCAATATTTGTTTCAAATACTCGTTTTCTCTTTCAACTAAATTTAACCTCTCGACAATAGGATCGGTCAGAATTTCCGGTTCGCATACCTCCTAGATAAAAATATCTATGTCAACTTGATGGGCATAATTTGTCATAAACACGAAATGCAACAAAATAGTTATAAAAGAAAATATACCACATCCGAATCATAACCCGGACGAGGGCCGGCGGGGACGGATATCAAAACGATCGCACTATGAATAACAAACAACGTACGGGTAAGATAATTATACAAGTAACTATATATCTAAATCACACAAACATGATTTTTTTCATATAAAAAAGATAGGAACAAGAGGCTCACCCCACAAGGTGGTGTTGGCGACAAGACGGTGCGGACGATCGACGGTGGTTAGGACAGAGACGGGAAGGCACTAAGTAAACCACACCTACATATGCAAACTAAGAGTTATTTTGAGCTCAAATTGCATATAAATCAAATAAACTACCACATATAATTCCTCCCAAATTACTAAAACATAAAAAATTAATGACTATATAAAGCATTGAAAAAGCTAATCTAGCAACGAGAGATGAAAGGACAAAGTTTCTTACCTTTGTGATCACTTGAATGGATGGGGGCCTTCAAATCTTAACAAAATTTGGGCAAAATGTGAGATGAGCTCGAGGTAGGAGGGGAAGAACAGAGAGGAGAGGGGAAAGGGGAAAAGCAGAGAGAGCTCGATCGCGAGTGGATGAAGGGTTGATATAGGACGACCTTTAGCACCGGTTCGTGCCACAAACTGGTACTAAAGGTGCTAGAGGGGCCCCAGACTGATAACATCCTGCCACCACTCTCTTTAGTACTGGTTCGTGGCACGAACCGGTGCTAAAGATTCGCCATGAACCGGTACAAATGAGAGCGGCCCAGCTAGCCGTTGGAACCGGCACTAATGGTCACATTAGTGCCGGTTCAATTACAAATGGGGACTAATGAGCTGAATATTTGACCCTTTTCTATTAGTGAGGTCCTGGGTTCCCCACAGCTCCACGTCCATGAAGATATGATCTGGCAGACCACCGATGAAGAGCTCGGCCCGCTGACGAGCCGTCACACCAGGGGCGTGGCACGCCAAGGCCTAGAAGCGGTCGGCGAAGTCCTACGCCATGGAGGCGAAGGGTAGGCGGCCCAGCTCTGCCAGCCAGCTCCCACGTATCGGCAGCCCAAAGCGAAGGAGGCAGAGCACGCGAACACACTCCCATGGAGGCATGCCGCCCTTGTCCTACTCGAGAGCGTAATACCAAGTCTATGCGGCGCTTCGGAGGTGATATGAAGCGAGCCAGGTGCGGTCCGACACGAGCGTGCATTGTCCCTGGAAGAACTGGTCGCACTGATTAACCCAGCTGAGGGGGTCTTCGTTGTCGTCATAGGTGGCAAAGTCGAGCTTGGCGAAGCGCGGCAGTGTGTGTATGGCCGCCGTGGGAGTACGTCTTGTTGGGGAACACGGTATTTCAAAAAAATTCCTACGATCATGCAAGATCTATCTAGGAGATGCATAGCAACGAGAAGGGAAGAATATGTCTACGTACCCTCGTAGACCGAAAGCGGAAGCGTTTAGTAACACGGTTGATGTAGTCGAACGTCTTCGCGATCCAACCGATCCAAGTACCGAACGTACGGCACCTCCGTGTTCAGCACACGTTCAGCTCGATGACGTCCCTCGGGCTCTTGATCCAGTTGAGGCCAAAGGAGAGTTCCATTAGCACGACGGCATGGCGACAGTGATGATGAAGTTACTGACACAGGGCTTCGCCTAAGCACTACGATGATATGACCGAGGTGTGTAACTGTGGAGGCGGGCACCACACACGACTAAGACAAATCTTGTGTGTCTACGGGGTGCCCCTTGGCCACATATATAAAGGAGGGGAGGGAGAGGTGGCCGGCCCTAAGGGGGCGTTCCAGGTGTGGGGAATCCTACTAGGACTCCCCAGTACAAGTAGGATTCCCCTCCTCTTTCCTATTCGGAGTAGGAGAGAAGGAAAGAGAGGGAGAGGGAGAAGGAAAGGGGGGCCACGCCCCCACCCCTTGTCCAATTCGGTTTGGGCAGGGAAGAGGCGCGCGCCACCTCTTGGCCCTTGTCCCCTCTCTCCACTAAAGCCCAATAAGGCCCATTACTTCTCCTGGTGAATTCCTGTAACTCCCCGGTACTCCAAAAAATGCCTGAATCACTCGGAACCTTTCTAATGTCCGAATATATCCTTTCAATATATCGATATTTACGTGTTGACCATTTCGAGACTCCTCGTCATGTCTGTGATCTCATACGGGACTCCAAACAACCTTCGGTACATCAAATAATATAACTCATAATACCAATCGCAATCGAACGTAAAGCGTGCGGACCCTACGGGTTCGAGAACTATGTAGACATGACCAAGACATATCTCCGATCAATAACCAATAGCAGAACCTAGATGCTCATATTGGCTACTACATATTCTACGAAGATCTTTATCGGTCAAACCGCATAACAACATACGTTGTTCCCTTTTGTCATCGGTATGTTACTTGCCCGAGATTCGATCGTCGATATCCTCATACCTAGTTCAATGTCGTTACCGGCAAGTCTCTTTACTCGTTCCGTAATGCATCATCCCGTGACTAACTCATTAGTCACATTGCTTGCAAGGCTTATGGTGATGTGCATTACCGAGAGGGCCCAGAGATGCCTCTCCGACAATTGGAGTGAAAAATGCTAATCTCGATCTATGCCAACTGAACAAACGCCATTGGAGACACCTGTAGAGAATCTTTATAATCACCCTGTTATGTTGTGACGTTTGATAGCACACTAAGTGTTCCTCCGGTATTTGGGAGTTGCATAATCCTATAGTCATAGGAACATGTATAAGTCATGAAGAAAGCAATAGAAATAAACTAAACAATCATAGTGCTAAGCTAACGAATGGGTCTAGTCCATCACATCAGTCTCTAATGATGTTATCCCATTCATCAAATGACAACACATGTGGCTAGGAAACTTAACCATCTTTGATTAACGAGCTAGTCAAGTAGAGGCATACTAGGGACACTCTGTTTGTCTATCTATTCACACATGTACTAAGTTTCCGGTTAATACAATTCTAGCATGAATAATAAACATTTATCATGATATAAGGATAAATAATAACTTTATTATTGCCTATGGGGCATATTTCCTTTAGTCTCCCACTTGCACTAGAGTCAATAATCTAGTTCACATCGTCATGTGATTTAACACCAATAGTGTTACATCTTTATTTGATTAGTTCACATCTGCATGTGACTAATACCCAATGGGTTTACTAGAGTCAATAGTCTAGTTCACATCACTATGTGATTAACACCCAAAGAGTCATCATGTTTTTCTTGTGAGAGAAGTTTAGTCTACGGGTCTGCAACATTCAGATCCATATGTATTTTGCAAATTTTATGTCTACAATACTCTGCACGGAGCTACTCTAGCTAATTGCTCCCACTTTCAATATGTATCTAGATCGAGACTTAGAGTCATCTAGATCGGTGTCAAAAGCTTGCGTCGACGTAAATCTTTACGATGAACTCTTTTATCACCTCCATAACCGATAAATATTTCCTTAGTCCTGTAAGGATAATTTTGACCGCTGTCTAGTGAACTAATCCTAGATCACTATTGTACTCCCTTGCCAAAATTATGCTAAGGTATACAATAGGTCTGGTACACAGCATAGCATACTTTATAGAACCTATGACTGAGGCATAGGGAATCACTTTTCATTCTCTTTCTATTTTCTGCCGTGGTCCGGTTTTGAGTCTTTACTCAACTTCACACCTTGCAACATAGGCAAGAACTCCTTCTTTGACTGTTCCATTTTGAACTATTTCAAAAACTTGTCAAGGTATGTACTCATTATAAATTTTATCAAGCGTCTTGATCTATCTCTATAGATCTTGATGCCCAATATGTAAGCAGCTTCACCAAGGCCTTTCTTTGAAAAACTCCTTTCAAACACTCCTTTATACTTTCCAGAAAATTCTACATTATTTTCGATCAACAATATGTCATTCACATATACTTATTAGAAATGTTGTAGTGTTCCCACTCACTTTCTTGTAAATACAGGCTTCTCCAAAAGTCTGTATAAAACTATATGCTTTGATCAACTCATCAAAGCGTATATTCCAACTCTAAGATGCTTGCACCAGTCCATAGATGGATCCCTGGACTACATCGCTATTAACGATCGTAGGAGCCATCAAGCCTGACGGCGGCGACACAGAGGAACTCTTAGTGAAAGCACCAATGTCGGTGTCAAAACCGGCGGATCTCGGGTAGGGGGTCCCGAACTGTGCGTCTAGGCCGGATGGTAACAGGAGGCAAGGGACACGAAGTTTTACCCAGGTTCGGGCCCTCTTGATGGAGGTAAAACCCTACGTCCTGCTTGATTAATATTGATGATATGGGTAGTACAAGAGTAGGTCTACCCCGAGATCGGAGAGGCTAAACCCTAGAAGCTAGCCTATGGTATGATTGTTGTTCTGTATGTTGTCCTACGGACTAAAACCCTCCGTTTTATATAGACACCGGAGAGGGTTAGGGTTACACAAAGTCGGTTACAATGGTAGGAGATCTATATGTTCGTATCGCCAAGCTTGCCTTCCGCGCCAAGGAAAGTCCCTTCCGGACACGGGAGGAAGTCTTCAATCTTGTATCTTCGTACTCCAGAAGTCCGGCTGAAGGTATAGTCCGGCCATCAGGACACCCCCTAATCCAGGACTCCCTCACCCCTCCCGATGAACAGGATCCCGTTTCGAACGTGGAAGGTCAAACACAAGACCGTTTCCTCCGTTCTGCGGTACGCCAGGCCTCATTTCCATCGCATGTTCCGTCCAAGCCCTCCCGATGAACACGACGCATTCCGTTGCCTCCCCATGAACATGACGCATTCCATTTCCTCCCCATGAACACGACGACGACGCTGTTTCTCCGTTCCGACCCAGCCATGTACACGAGCCCTGGCCGTACGTATGCGCGAGTAGGCGTTCGAGACCCCGCCCGTATGTACACATACGTGGGCGTATTTTATTTCATGCACCCTGGCCGATGTACGTACGTGTAAATGCTACGTGCGCGCCTCTACATCGACCAGTATGTACGTACACGTTCGCGACCAGAATGACAACGCTACGTACGCTTCGACCAGGTGGGTCCCGACTGTTAGGCACTTCCTTGCCTGTGAAGATGTAGCTGGTCAGTCCCAGCAGTCAGGGGGCGAATCGTTTTTTTTGCCCGGACGCACTTCCTTGCGTGCGAAGATTTAGCTGGTGGGTCCCAGCAGTCAGGGGGGAACGTTTTTTCACGAAATACAGTGGCCCGTCTGGTGGGTCCCAGCTGTCAGGTGGAGGAATCATTATTTTTCGCGTAATAAGGAGGCACTTCCTTGCTGCGACCGTGGACCCAGCTGTCAACCTCTCCACGTACAGTCCACGTCCGATGGAAGTCATTCCTTGACCACGTTGACCACGCCGCGCCGAGAGCACCAAGGCGGTGGACGACGGCGAGGCCTAGGAAGGGGACGACACGGAGGCAGGGAAGACTCGGCAGTTGTTTCCACGCGGAGGGGAGTACGACTGTACGAGGGTTTACTGGTTTGTCTGTCGTCGCTGGAGAATAATAGCATGTGTGGGTGAGTAGAGGGATGGCTAGGCCAGCGATGGGAGTACGATCGGGCGGTGAGGCCTGCGCGGCAGCACAGCCGGCCACGAGGAGGAGGGAGCAGGCAGTCCCGCCGGCGCTTGTTTGAGCGGCTGGAGCAGGAAGAACAGAGATTGAAGAAGCACGACGGCCGTTGGATGGACATCCAACAGTCAGTGCTTGTGCGTCACCCTTTTTTTAGGAAAGCCTCAAATCTGTGGAAAACAGCATACAGCCCATCTGCCATTATTTCTAATAATTTACAGCCCATTTGCTAATTCTTAAGGTTTTTTCGAGCATATATTCTTTTTGTTAGCATTACAGCCAATATTGTGGGAACGGTTAAAAAATTATACGAAATTTTGCATATTTCGGTGTGGTCCGAACTGTTTTTAATCCCGAAATTTCGACTCACATTCAAACTGATTTTAAAAATAAATGTATATCAATATAAAATCCAACAAATTCTCCACGCATAAAAATTAATGTAATTTAAAATCTTGAAATGAAAAAAAAGATATTTGAAACTAATTGCCGTTTTGATGTGTTTTAAAAATGTACAGCCCATTTCTCATTACTGATGGGCCATTTTCTCGTCCAGCCGAATGAAAGCTCTCCTCGCCTTGAAAGATTTGCAGCCCAACAGGTCTGACAAAGCGACTTTCTTGGCAAATCACAAAAAAACTGGGCTGTGGCCATGGACCCAGCTGTCAGCCTCTCCACGTACAGTACTCTTCCGATGGAAGTCGTTCCTTGACCATGTTGACCATGCCGCGCGGAGAGGACCACGGCGATGGATGACAGCGAGGCCTAGGAAGGGGACGACGCGGCAATGGAAGCCCGCGCGGAGAGGACTACGAGGCTTCACTGGTTCGGCTGCGGTGTGGGGCTGCCGTCGCCGCAGGGCCTGGCCAGCGGTGGGAATAGTAGGGGGTGGTGAGGCCTCTGCGGCAGCACATCCGGCCACGGGAGGTAGGAGCATGCGGCACGACCGGCGCTGCTTTGGGCGACTTGAGCAAGAAGACCAGAGGTTGAAGAAGCACTACGGCCGTTGGATGGACATCGTACGGTCACTAGAGCTAGAATCGTTCATATTGACTAAGTTGACAAAGACCTTCGTCCCCATCAACTTAGTAGGCCCACAAGTCAGCCTCCCAGCAAGGTGGGTCCCAGCTAGCCGGGGGAGTATTCATTTTTTTGTGCGTAATAAGGAGGCACTTCCGGTGGTTCCGAGCTGACAGCGGGGGGAACATTTTTTCGCGAAATACGATGGCCCGTCCGGTGGGTCCCAGCAGTCAGGGGGAATCAATTTTTTTCGCAAAATACTGGTGGCCCGTCCGGTGGGTCCCCGCTGTCAGGTGGAGGAATAATTATTTTCCACGTAATAAGGACGCACTTCCTTGCGGCTGCCGTGGACCCAGCTGTCAGCCTCTCTACGTAGAGTACTCTTCCGATGGAAGTCGGTCGTTGACCACGTTGACCACGCTGCGCCGAGAGCACCAGGGCGGTGGACGACGGCGAGGACTAGGAAGGGGACGACTTGGAGCCGGGGAAGACGCAGCAGTGGATGCCCACGCGAAGAGTAGTATGACGGTTCACTGGTTCGGCTGCAGTGTGAGGCTGCTGTCGCCGCAGAATAACAGGGGGTGTGGGTGAGTAGAGAGATGGCCAGGCCAGCGGTGGGAGTAGTAGGGGGCGGTGAGGCCTCCGCGGCATCACAGCCGGCCACGGGAGGCAGGAGCACGCGGCACGATCGGCGCTGGTTTGGGCGGCTGGAGCAAGAAGACCAGAGGTTGAAGAAGCACTACGGCCGTTGGATGAACATCATACGGTAACAGGAGCTAGAATCGTTCATATTGACTAAGTTGACAAAGCCCTCCGTCCCCGTCAACTTGGTAGGCCCACAAGTTAGCCTCCCATTATGCTGGGTTCCAGCTGGCAGGGCGAATATTCATTTTTTTGTGCGTAAGAAGGAGGCACTTCCTTGTGTGCGAAGATAGCTGGTGGTTCCGACATGTCAGCGGGGGGCACTTTATTTCGCAAAATACAGAGGCCCTTCCGGTGGGTCCCAGATGTCAGGTGGAGGAATCATTATTTTGCGCGTAATAAGGAGGCATTTCCTTGTGTGTGGCCGCGGACCCAGCTGTCAGCCTCTCCACGCACAGTCTACTTTCGATGGTGTCGTTCGTTGACCATGTTGACCACGCCGCGCCGAGCGCATCCAAGGTTGTGGACGACGGCGAGGCCCCGGACAGCAATGAGCCGGAGATGGGAAGACGCGGGAGTACAATCGCAGATAGAGAGGTGTACGAGGGTTAACTGGTTCTAGTGCGGTGTGGTTCGGCAGTCGGTGGAGAACAACAGGAGGTGTGGAGGGGTGGGGGGATGGCATGGCCAACGGTGGAGTAGCGCTTCACAGCGAAGCGTGCTAAGCAAAGCTGGCAGCAGCAGGAGGCGGGAGGTGGTCCCGGCGGCGCTGGAGGAAGAAGACGAGAGATTGAAGATGGATGTCGGTCGTTGGATGTAAATCCAATGGCTAACATGTCAGAATCATTTGTTGACTAAATTGACAACGACTTGCATTGGCTTCGACCTATTGGTCCACATTTCAGCCTCCAAAAATGTGGCACGTATTCAACCCACTTTTTCAGAATTTACAGTCTTTTTTTCCGCGGTAGAATTTATAGTCAATTTGATCTTTTTTTTGAATTACAGCCAATAGCTGGGCTGGGTGAACAAATAATGTAGCGTCCATGCGGCCCATTTATTTTATTTCCTGAAAAATTACAGGCCATTTGCACTTTCTCGAAATACACGATTTTGCTGGGCTGATTCTATTTATAATGTTGGGTTGGGCCAGCAATGTTATCAAAAATAAAAAGGGGTTGAGCATTTTGTTATAAATATATTTAAATAATAAGTGATGTTATTACATTCGTCCTTAAATCTTACCAAGCTTTTGTACACAATCACTAGGATTTTCGTGCCAAAACAATCCAGGATTTTATTTGTTAAGAAATTGTTTTTATAAGTTAATAAGATGTGGGATATTGTTTTCTTACATATGTAAGTATATGTTAAATATATGATGACAATAAAAAATAATATATAATAACATATTAAATATATATTTTTAGAAAAACAGGGAGCATCTCCCCGGTTCCATTGCTGAGAATGAAACCACAACATATTCTGATACAACAGCTCAAAGAGCAGTTCGAAAGCAAAGGTAGAAAAGCTACAAACTAGGGGGGTGGATGAACAAGTTCTCTGAATAACACAAATCACCCAAGCGGTGCCAAAGGCAGAGCGGATAGAGCACTCAAATGACACAAGGAGGGTCCAGCGAAGCCTTCATGGTCTTCAGCCGAGGGGCCGTGTCAGCCTGCGGCGACCAGTAAGCAAGCAGAGACACCGGGCTCGAAGGCGTAGCATGGTGGATGTCCCTCTTTTTCGGCACCAGGTGCCCATCATCTTCATCAGAGATCTTGAGACGAGCCCACAGGTCCAGCCCCAGAGCGGGTCGAGCCTTGTTCAGCCACAAGTGATCGCCAACGGTTTCTGGAGGGATGTTGTTAGGGTTTCCATGAAGCTCATCAACTTGTCCTTTCTGATCCGGAGGAGAGAATCGCCCAGTTCCTCACCATGTTCCTGATCAATCTCGAGACCTGTGGAATGGAAATCCAGGAGGTGTTACTGAAAATCATAGCATTTCTATATTTCCAGAGGCACCAAGGGACAGCTGAGCTAACAGTGTTTAAAAGTGAGCACTTTTTGGTAGCAATCCAGAATCTGGCGACAGATTCAAAGGATGAGCCAATCTGACTAGAGAAATATTCCTCAATGTGGGCCTAGAGATGTTTAGCAACTATACATTCAAAAAATAGGTGAGAACAAGACTCTTGTTCCAAGCAGTAAACACAATCAAGGGGTTTGATGATGTGTCTCTTTCTAAGGTTATCCCTAGTCATCAATTTGTTTTTGGAGAGAAGCCAGAGAAATACATGAATTTTAGGGGGGAACTCTCAATTTCCAGACAGCAGGGATAAACACGGGTTGAACCCCTCTAAAGTTGATAACATGATAGAGGGAGCTGGAGGAATACTTCCCCTTATTGTCCAGCTGCCAAATCAGGGCATCGGGCTCGGCAGTAAAGGTAATGCTTTTGGCAATTTCCTCCAAGTGGAACCATTGTTCCATGAGACTATCACTAAAGTTCCTTCTAAAAGAGAGTTTTAGGCATTGACCGTCCCAAACTTCATTGACACTTTTGTTAAGCTCATTGCGGATAGAGTAAATAGGCCAAAATTGGACTGCTAGGGTGGATGTGCCAAACCAAGTATCTTCCCAGAACCTGGTTCTGCTCCCATCCCCTATGTTCCATCTGTAGCCAAATTTCATAGCATGCATAATAGATTTTAATCCTTTCCAGAATCTAGAGGTCTTAGGGTTGGAGGAAGGGACAAAAATATTAGGTTTATTTCCTAGGTATTTATGGGCAATAAGAAGCTTCCAGGGTTTCAAGTCTTCCTCATAGAATCTTTTAATCCAAGACCCTAGAAGACAGATGTTAATTTCTTGGAGGTTAGGTATGCCTAGGCCTCAAAAATCTTTTTTCATAGAAACTAGGGCCCAATTAGCAAGGTGTAGCTTCCTATTTCCCTCAAAATCATTCCACAAGCAATGAGACATCTGAGAATTGATGAGGTTCACTGCCCATTTAGGGAACTTGAAGAAGGAGAGGAGATACACTGGAATGCTAGCCAAACAAGCTTGGATGAGGATCAATTTACCTCTGTAAGAGAGAAGTTTGCCCCTCCACCCAGCAATCCTTTTAATAATTTTATCCAGAAGGGGTTGGATATCCTCTCTCCTCAGTTTATCATAGTGGAGAGGGATACCTAGGTAATTAATGGGGAAGTTACCTTTATTACAGACTACAATAGAGAGGAAGTCAGCTAACTCCTGATCATCCATGTTGATAGGGATGATTTCACTTTTAGAGTAGTTGATTCTCATGCCTGAGACTTGTGCAAACCAGGTTAGAACAGTTTCAGATTGCTAGCATGTGTGGAGTCATTATCTAAGAAAAGGATGGTATCATCTGCATATTGAAGGCAGATGATGCCACCAGGGCAGACCTCGGGACAGAGCCCTGCAATCATACTATGATCGGCAACTTTGCTCAGCATTTTTATAAGAACGTCCACTACTAAATTAAACAAAAGCGGGGAGATGGGGTCACCTTGCCTAAGGCCTTTACCAGCAAGGAAAAAATCACTTTCACAGTTATTTAACTTGACTCCAATAGACCCCCCATGAGTAAGTTGCTGGATCCAACTCTCCTCTATGAAAGGCTTGGAAAAGATCTAAGAGATCATTTTTCACCAAGTCCCAAAAATGCTGGTAAAACAAGAAGGGAATCCCATCAGGACTAGGAGCCCCATCAGGATAAGAGCTAAAAATGGCTTCCTTCACCTCTATCTCTGAAAAGGGGGCTTCTAGCAGCTCATTTTCAGCAGGATACACTTTTTCAGAAGCAAAGAAAAAATTGTTTTGTAGAGAGAATCCAAAAGGGTTTTCTTTCTTAAAAAGGTCTTTGTAGAAGTCACTAGCCACTTTCAGCATCTCATCTACCTCAGTAATATGGCCATTAGGGCCATCAAGGGAGTGAATGAGGGTTTTCCTCCTCCTCTAGTTAGCTACTGCATGGAAGTAAGCAGTATTTCTATCACCCTCCTTGATGTTCCTATCTCTAGACCTTTGTTTGGCTTTGATTTCTTCTTGAAGCCAAATTTTCTTGAGCTCTCCATGGACAAAGTTTAATCTATTAGTCTCAGCCTCAGAGAGGTCAGTGGTTTCTGCCTTATGTATCTTCTAAGATTAGCTTCCTCATTGGAGTTCCACCATTTGGTAGTTCTTCTAAATCTCCTGATTTTGATCAGCCAATTTTCTAGGGGGCAGCTGCTCCCAGTAGGCTCATTCCAGATTTTCCTGACTAGCCCAGTAAAATCTTCTCTAAGCAACCACCACTTTTCAAATTTAAAACTATTGCTCTTTGGAGTTTGGTTAAGACCAAAGTCCCAGAGCAAAGGAGTGTGGTCACTACCACATCTGGGCAGAGCTCTACAACTAGAAAGGGGAAAGAAACTATCTAATTCTGTGTCACAGAAAATTCTGTCAATGGTGGACATAATCCTGGAGCAGCACTTCCAACATATCTAGCAAAACTGTGGGTTTTCCTTCTGACAGGGCAATTCTCAACTTTATGGGTAACCATTTTGCAGATAAAACAACTCTTAGGCTTGACACATTTATCCAAATGATGCCCTGGTTCCCCACAGTTGTAGCACATCACCTCAGAGTATGCCATAAGGCCCCAAGCAGGGGCAGGAGCAGTTTTCTGGATGTCCTATCTCTTCTTCTGCTGATTTTGCCTTGAGATTTCCCACTGATCTGAGAGTCAGAACCACCAGCAGATTGATCTTAGGCAATTATAGGAGCCTGCCCAGATTGTGCCCCCATTTGGGGCGGAGGTGGGCCGTACCACTAACCAACCGGCGCTCCCCCCATTGTGATAGGGGAAATTCATCGGAGTTCCTGGTTCCTTCTCATCCTCCAGCCAAATGTTGTCTCTTAGGAAGCAGAAATAACCACCAGACGGCTCAATTGAAGCAGATTGCAAGCCTAATTTCAATCTTCTGCAGGTTTGGGGGAGAGGTAAGGTAGGGGATCCACCTGCTCCGGCTCCGGTGGCGTGCTGGTGGGCAGGAGTCCAGTCAAGCATTCCCATCTTGCAGCACGGTGTGGATCTCCTGAATTCACTTCTCCTTTCGCCCATCGAACGAACGCAATCAGCGGCTCACTGGGGTGGGGCATCCTGTGCTTCTCCGAGAAATCTCCTTCGAAGTAGATCTGCAGGGCTAGATTCAGCAGCTCCCAATCCACCTGATCATTGCACATCCGAGCATACCTACGCGAGTGAGAGAACGGATTCGGTCCCTCCTTGGCTTCCTCCCTCGTAGCTTCCCTACATTCGTGCATGCACTGGGTCCAGGAGAGAGCGTCGTCGCGGATCCGCATGGCTCGCTCCCTCCATCTCCTCCCTCGAGTCTCCCGCAGCACCGCTGGCGCGACGGAGTCGAGCGTCTAGAGCATCCGCGGGAAGGCTTTGTAGACATGTGGGATATGCATCTTGTACATCTGCCTGTCTTCCAGTCATTCCCCCATGGATATGGCCGGCGACTCCATGGGGCACGCGAGCAGACTTGCTGAGGGGGGCAAGCGCGCCCGGAGTCAGGAGGCGGGGGGTGGCAGCGAGATCTATTTGCCAATTACTCCCGCCTTTTCGGTTTATAGGGCTCAATTCAAAAATCTCACCAACCAAGGTAGATGATGAATGGTGGAATACTTTTTGTAGTTTGCAAAAGCACCTAATTAATGCACTTGTTTTCCTCAAAAAATTATGTTTATCAATGCATAAATTGCAATGCATGCATGCATAAAATACATGCATTGGTCAATTTTCTCTTAATACTTGCATGCAATGATTTAATGCACCTTGGAATCTGAACATGTGATGGAAAACAACCAAATTGAGCCTTATAAAATGGAAAAACTAAAATTTTGAGATAAGCCCTATAAACCGAAAAGGAGGGAGTATGTGAACTAAACAGTCAACATATAAAATAATTTAAATATATATAATATAGTTAGAAGGGAAACATAAGTTGGACCTGGCATTCCTATTCTTATATAGAAAAATAGAACAGACCTCTGCGTTTTCTTCAGAAAATACATAAATTGGTCTGCCAAAAATAAAACCTCGGATGGGAGGTCCATAGGCCGGTCGATACATGACGGCCCTAAGAAAATAGAAACAGGCCTATGGACCTGCCATCCAAGGTCGTGGGCTGCGCATGTTAAAAATGAAAGCCTAGACGGGGCAGCCCAAAACCATGTCCAACACTTGTCAAAACTCCGTCCCTCGTTTTCTCTGTGTTTCGCAAACTCGACATTGTGTGGGCATTTTGACTATGCATCATATGAAGATGTGCTATGCATGAATGTTGATCAGCATGATGTTAACTGGCTGGTAGTTCCATTTTCGACCATGAATAAAACTTCCAACATGATGTTAACCCTGTTTGAAAAGGCCGTGTTAATATAAATGTTCTGCCTCTGAAAGTTGCAGTTTCTTATCTGAAACTGAACTTGCAGTTTCTTATCTGAAACTGAAACTTGCAGTTTCTTCTCTGAGAATCACATTGTCTGCACTTTTATACTCCTATGAAACTACATTTTTAAGTGCTAAAAATAGATCTCTAGAATTCATAAAATACTTTATATGCTCAATACTGCAAATCTGAAATTCAAAAGACATTCATATCTGAAAGTACTCTCAAAATACACAACACAAAACACAATTCACAACCTGCAAATACTAACAACCCTAAGCTCCTCCTGACAATTCACAACCTGCCCGACTATTGGGATGGGGGGAGCCCCCTCCTATTCCTCGGTGGCAGACAGCCGCCCCGTGAGAGGATGTGAACGGTGAGGGAGACGATGGCAGGGAAGCGTCGCCGGGCCAACTGCTTTTCTCCTCTTGCAGTTGGGTTCGGTCGACGAAGACTCCACCGGCTCGCTCTGGCAGGACACCCTCACAAACGGCACCCTGTAGATGCTCGATCCTTCAATCTCTGGTGGATGCTCCATCTGGGATCGATACTCCCACCACCGCTCCCTCACGATCGGGTTCGGTGAATCTGTTTGCTCCATGGCCCAGAGGAGCAGCTCTATGTACTCCGGCGCGACTCCCTCCGGGAGTATCGCCGCCTTTTTGCTCTGTTGCAGATATTTGGCAATGGATGTCGCCGTCGACGCTAGTTGGCCCTTGTTGTCAAACCAACACTGTATCTCCAACATCCTAGCTAGCTTCATAGGGTCGCCGTCTGCGATCCTCATGTATCGGTTGTACTCCTCCATCGATCTACTTCTCCACAGCACCTTCACTCGCCGGCGGTGGTTTTTGAATGGAAGAGGAGAGGAGCAGCGCTGGTTTTGGATTAGAACGGGAGAGGAGCGACGCTGGTTTTGGACTGGAACAGGAGAGGAGGGGCGGTGGTTTTGAAATGGAAGAGGAGAGGAGCGGCGCTGCATTTAGATTGGAACAGGAGAGGAGCGGCGGTGGTTTAAGAGGAGAAGAGCGAAAGAGCGGCGCTGGTCTTGGAAGTATTTTTTTGTTGTTTCGCGTATTTTGGGTCAAAGTTTGACCACGTACTGCATTTGACAAGCAAAATGTGAATGCATGTCACCAAAAATTGTATCGGTTGGTTCGTATCTAAATGTACTTTCAAATTATACTCCCTCCATTTTTGTATACAAGGCCACAAACTCATATTACAGGTACCAAGGTAAAAATCAATGCTATGTTTAAGTCAATGTTGCAAGCTAGCTTTGTCACCTTGATTTTCATGTTAATTAATGTGGTTTTTCTCTCCCAAGCACAACAAGCCAACCCTCTTACTCCTCATTGGTTGATTAATGCTGGGAATGCATGCTAACCTTCCAGCTCCCGCATGCACACAAGGGATATTAATGTCCTTGTGTGCTAGTACGAGGCAGACGCCATCAATTTTGCCTCGATTAATGTTAGTGGCCTTATATAGTTGCAAATTGTAATTTTGAGGCTGGTTGTAATGGGGAGTATCATATACTAGTATAATGCATATGATACTAGTGCATGATACTACCTTCCTAATGCATAGTATCATATATTAGTACCATGTAGTACTTTATTTATTATCATGCATGACACATAGTAGCATAGCATTAATTATGATACGGTATCATGATATGATACTCAACCTCCTCTTTCTTCATTTAATTCTATGACACCTCATCAAAATTGCCTAGTTGGCATGCATGATACTAGCATTACAACCAGCCTGATAGTGGCCTTGTATACAACGTATAACATATATTTTATGTGCGAAAATCATGGTCAATTATGACCCAGAATAAAAGGGAGACTAGTTAATGTGGGGTCGCTTTCTTAATTGAAGGGTAAATTGATTTTGATTTTGATCCAGTCAGAGCGTGCCGGCCCTCTCGTCCAATACTAAATCGCTGCCGCACGCTCCTCTCCCTCTTCTCCATTGCAAAACCACCTCCTCTCCTCTCCATCATCTCCATTCCAAAACCACCGTCTCGCCTCTCCCTCTTCTCTATTGCAAGACCACCATCTCTCCTCCATTTTCTAGACGCTTTGCTCCATGGCGCGGGTGCAATCCATGGATACAAAATTAGTATACTGTATACTATTTAAAAGTCGAGGGCGGGGCTTTTCCTGCGCGGTAGGCGGCAGGGCATTTTCGCCTAGTCGGTTCGACAAAGACGCGAGAAGACGAGGGAGTAGGCTGCTGCAAACGTAGGGATGTGTGATTTGACAGCGAGTTACTGCTGGACAGGTGGGGCCCCGTGATTTGACTTGCCATTATCATTTTAACTGCGGCGCTACGACCGGCGTGAGTCTCCCAGATTCCTGACCACCTCCATACAGGTGCCTCTCCGAATGCTCCACCATGTAGTAGATGATGGCTCTTGCATGAGAGCCCACTTCTCCACTTTTTCCTTGCCTCTCTTTCCTCCACATATGCAAAAATGCCATGTAAAGCGCACTATTGTACTTACTTTTACTTGCTCCTACAGGTGCTTAAGCTTGCCACATAGGCATAAAGTCTGATGTGGCAAGTTAATCAAGAAGAGACAGACTAGTTTGGTGAACCAAGGAAGAAACGGTGCTAAGCGCGTGTACCTAGGTGAAAAGACAATTTTGAGTCTATAGCTAATTAAATGAAGCAAACTTAGCAACACCATTTCATTGGAAGAGGTCACTCCTTGGCAAATGCAATAAATACACGCGCTTAGCACCGTTTCTTCCTTGAGTACGAAGAAAGAGATAGAGAGGAGTAAAAAAACACTTATAGCCAACCTTGTTGTAGTATGAATGACTAGGTGATGACTATGTATGACATGCCAACATCAGATAGCCTAACACACCATGTTAAATCTCCAAGGGCGCGACCGCACGAGAGACGCGACGGTCGTGGTAGGTGCAACCATGATACGGGCTGCTGGCAACCCTTGGATCTGAGATCAAACGGTCGCATGCTAAGTTGCTAAAAATTTGCAGAATAACCCTCCAAGATAGGATATTCACCCATAGGTCTAGAATCACGCCATGCAGCCGTTCGATCTCAGATCCAAGGGCTCTCGGAAGCCCGTATCATGGGAGAATGGAAAGCCACTACCCTGCCGTTCGCACGCTGGCAGTTCCCTCCTACTCGTCCCCGCACGTCCTTCAATACTACGGCGGTTCGCTCCTAGTCGTCCCGTCCATTCACATTACGGCAGTTCCACTAATCCTAACCCTCCTCCCAAATCCATGGCGTCCCAAATCTCCACGATCGGCAATGAGTACAAGGTTAGAACCATCACCGGCGATGAGTTCGACGTCATCTACACCCGTTCTTCCGCGACTGTGAAAGGATGCCTTTCTCGCTTCAGACACATGTTCAAAAACTCAGATGATGAGTGGGTCGTTGGGCTAGATGTTGAGTACACCACAATCCTGGAACGAGAGAAGGATCTAAAGGACGAAGAGAGGAATAAGCCCACCGTGATCCAGGTTTGCGTACATAACGTTTGCTTGGTCTACCACAATGCCATGCCGACGTTGAGTGCCAGGATTTTAAGAACTTCCTCAAGAGCAACCTAGTCAAATTCGTTACTGTAGACTTTGGTAACGACAAAGAAGTCCTGCGTCGCATAGGCCTCGTTGTAGGCAACAACTTCGAGCTCCAGAAGAATCGGCTGGTGTCCTCTCGTCAGCCTTCAATGCTGACCCTGGCAAGAGCCATGGTTCATCCTTCGTACGGTAAACTGGAGAAACCTCATTACACATTTCATCGTCATGCATGGCAGCGGAATGTACTAGATATAGACCACATCCACTATGCTGCAATGGATGGCTACCTTTGCTTCAATATCTACAAGGGTTGGATGAAGAGCAACAGCCAAGTGCGCGGTTCAAGCAAAGAAGTATCGGCCAAGTGGAAGAGGGACAAGGACGAAGTCGAGGACGTGGACGAGGACTCCGAGTAAGGTGGCAGTGTCGATGCTCAAGGTGGTTCTAATGTAGTGTCTACCAGAATAGTTGCAAAGTTTAATTTCAGGTGTGTTTAATTTAATTTGAGGGGTGTGTTGTGCTGAGGCCCCAGCAGAACTATGTTATGTTTCTTCTCGTTACTTTAACTCTTCAGTACGTACATACTAGTATTTCTTACATTTCATCTTTTAGTTGGTATAGTACTACCACTCGTTTCTTCACATTATATACGTACAATATATATGGCCAACATCATATAGCCAACAGTTTAGTTGTCAAAGAATTTCAAGGTGCTTAGTTTTGTCAAAGAATTCCATGATGCTTAGAGGGTGCTTGGATCCAAGGGACTTATTTTAGTCTGACTAAAAATAGTCTCTTTAAGAGGCTAAAGTTCCAAGCACCCCTGACTAAAGAGGAGCTAAAACTAGTATTGAGACTAAAACAATTTAGTCAGGGGTACCCCTACTAAAATGTGGATTAGTCCTCTCTCTACTCATTTAACTCCTCTCCTTTAACACAGGCGAGTTCTGGATTCGAGGGTTTGGAGGATAATAAATGCTCATTAACTTGATTTTAGCCTTTTTAGTATTTGGATCCAAGCATGGGTGAGGCTAGCATGTTTTAGTCCCACTACTTTTAGTCATGGGACTAAAACGTATCCAAGCACCCTCTTAGTTTTATTTGAGGGGTGGGTTGTGATGGACACCATTATTGTGACTAGCCTTTTTAATAGTACTATATGCATATTTTGGCGACGAGCGCTCTCTATATGTACCACCTTTTTTTTAATTTCAAGTTTTGCTCCATGGCGCAATCCATCGATACTACTGATGTACAAAAGTATACATTTTTTAAAAGGCTAGAGGGCGGGGCAGTCTAGCTTGGTCGGTTTCACGAGAGGCGAGGGCCTTTCTGATTTGACGGCTCATTACTGCTGGAAGGCGGGGCCTTGTGATTTGACTTCTCGTATAAATGCGCCGATGACCTGATCGAGGAGGAGCAAAGAACCGTGCGGTATACTCAAGTTTTCCACTGGAGTAGTACTGCGACGGAGGAGCACGAAGCATGGCAGCCCAGTGCCATATGGCAATAAAAATGATCTAATTTGCTAGTCATCTCAATGTTAGCATTGTTCTATTCATTCCCTCAAAAAAACATTGTTCTATTCATGCCTCGCAGAGAACGTGACACATGCGGCGAAACACCCGAAGCAAAAGATGAAACACAGGAGCAAAAGAAGAAGGAAGATTATCACCCCCAAATGATCTAATTCGCCGCGGAGTCGTAACTGCTTCTTCATCGCCTCCATGACCTCCATCTCCTTGTGCGTCTCCTCCGCCATCTTCATCATTGTGTCCATGACGCGGCATTTCTCGACGCGAGCCTTCATCATCTGTTCCACGGCCATATTACGTACCTTGACAGCAGTCGGGTGCTCGATGTGGAGCTTCGCCAACTCTTCCTTCTGTTCCATGGCGAGGGCCTGCAGCATCTTCATCAAGGAACTACTATTCTCATGCAGCTTCTTCCAGCCGGCGTTCTTCTCCTTCAACAGGTTGATCTCGTGGCAGAGCTTCGCATTGTCCTCCCGAAGTCGCAGGATTTCACCGGTCGCCTTCTTCTCCGAGGCAATGCTCTTCTTCAGCAGCATCACCAAGCCGGCGGTCAACTCCCCCTGCTGATTGAGCTCAGCGAGCATGTCGTCGAGGCTCTTCTTTAGCAACTCCATCAAGCCTTGGATGAACTCCTTCTGCTTATTGAGCTGATCGGGCATGCCGTCGAGGGATAACGACTCTAGCTCCGCCGGCTCGCCATGTTCGCCTCTGCGGCTAGGGCGCTCCTGGGAGCCATCGCCTGCCCGTGAGAGATCTTTTGAGGTCTCTGCATGGCGGTGAGCCCTCTCTTTTTTTCCACAGCCTTGGTTGCCGCTCCCTTGTTACGAGTAGTTCTCGACCTAGAGCTCTGCTCACCGGCCATGGCAACGACGGACGAAGAAGAAGCACTTATGAGGAGGAAAGGTAGAGTGATTTTCGGTTAGGTAGTTCCCCTTTTTATAACCTAAGTACTAGCACTAGTACTAATACATGCATAGTGGGAACACGTTCCGGTTTGGTACGTACTACTAGTAGGTGTGAGCAGGCTTTCGAATGTGATGGGAACAAGGTAAAGATTAATTGATGGTTTTGGTTTCGAGGCCCGAAACGGCTGCTGATGACTTTAGCGGAACATAAATTTCAAGTACTACACTGCTCAAATGTGTAAACATTATGTTACTGTCAAAAATTGGCACAAAATACGAAGGAGACCAATGGAAGTACTACTAGCAACCCACGATTTAACTACTCGCATGCGCGCAGTGGAGTAATAATGTCTTTCTTCTGCCCTCACGTCCACTCAATTTGCATGCCCTGTATTAATTGACCATCAATGAAGTGAACGACTTTACACGCGTCAAATTATCACATGGGGCGGATCTTGGTACAAAATTGCATCCGCCCGTGTACCCGCGTGTTAGTGCGAGGAATGAGTGCGTGCATGGCGTGCGTGCACATCTTCGCTTCATGCATGTACCGCCAGTATGGCTCAGGGAGGACGAGTACATTCTTCTGGAACCAGCAGCACGTCACTGTGATCAATCCACGCAAGGAGGTCGCGACAACGCTTACACATGTGCCACGTGGCTTCATGAACTGTAAGAGAGACACTGTGTAGCGTGCCATTGGTATTCTAATTTACGTGTTTTTCACATACTCGAAGTACTAGTAAGGTACACGTGCATTGCATGCATCAGATTTTGCAACCAAATTATGAATAAATACCACACTACAGCATGTAAGCTCTGAGTCATATATGCCTGATGTAGCCCTTCGTTTATTTCTTATAGTTCATCTCATTCAAAAAAATTAGTTTTTATAAAAAATCTAAGAACACGGAAATAGGAAAAACATGGGATTATAGTGGAATGTCGTCTTGAATCCTACAGGATTGTACGAGTGTTTGATTGTGCATAGAAAAAACGCAAAATTCTTTCAAAGAGGTTTGAGTGGATGGGATGTTTCCTATCAAATCTAGTGCAAATGAATCATATGGAAAAATTCCTATGGTTTACAATCCTACGAATCAAACAACCAAGATAGGAAAAATTCCTAATGATTAGAATCCTCCAAAATTCCTTTGAGAATCCTTTGAATCAAAGAAGCCCTTAATCTATTTTATGATTTATGGAATTTTGCATTGTAAAGCATAAAGTAAAAACAAATAATGGCAATTCAACTAGAAAAAAGTTTGGACAGTTATGATACGGAAGATTCTAGAACAAAAGAGAACCACTGTTGTTTTGAGGTTTGTGCATTATGCTTAAGTTCAACCATGGAGTCTGCTCGATTGTACATGTGGCAAAATCCGGTGGGGGCTAGAAGATGGTGCGAGGGGCTGAGTGGAGGGAGACTATGAAGGAATGCACAAGTGCGAGATCGATATTTAGAGAGAGGGGGCGAACACATGCACTGATGCGCAGTGGCGGAGCCATGAAAAATAAATGAGCTAGGGGGCCAAGCATTGCTAATCCTTTACGAGGAGGGTCAATTCATGAAATTAAACCATTTTTAGCAGCAATTGTCTAATGATCACATTCATATTAGCCTTGATATATAGTGATGTTGGGGGGCAGGGCCCTTACTGCCCCCTGTCTTCGCCATTGTGCACGCGTCTGAGAGATGAAGCGGAAGGCATGGATGATGAGAGGGGGACGTTGGATACATAATTAATGTGGGTGTATTAGCTAAATATGTTAATCCTATATAAAGAGGTATAGATTGATCGATGTGGACATAGGAAAGAGGGTGAGACCTCATTGGATATATCGATTGATCGGTTTGTGTGGAAAACTATGAAAGACCTAGCTATATACACACATACATAGAGGAACATAGATCGTTGCGCATGAATGCGTGAGAGATAAAGAATGCCCGATATGATGGAGAGGGGGGTTTGTGTTGGTGTGTGCCTTCATGGGAGACCGACCTTAAGAAAAAGATTGCATGCGTGCGATGGATAATGCCAACTGGTAGTGTGTGTGCATGCATGCACGAGAGAAAGTTTGTGGTACAATTATAAAGAGAAGACTAATGTGTGGGTGTAAAAGAATAGCTGAATATGTGAGGTCACAATCAATGTAAAGTTGAATTCAAATATTTGAATAAGATATCCTGATGTTTGAAACCCATGCATGCATGAATATAACGGAGATCTGCGCGGTGTGGTTTGGAAACGAGCATGTTGTAATGTATACACATTGAACAAGGTCAGACTGATTTGAATTTGAGATACCGATGGCAGACATCATTTGGCCACGTCGCATCCGTGCATGGACACTATTCTAATTGGGGATGATGGGCGGCTTTTGCATCACATATCTATATCTATACCCCTATATATATTTTATATTTTATATTTTTTCTATTGTGTGCGGGTAACTTTAACTTTGAAAGATGGTCGTTGGATGAGGCGAATCCGATGGTCCAAAGATGGCAAATTTGAGCACTACTGGCCGTTGGATATCATCTAGATTCCACCAGATTTCGCCACATGTATAATCTAGAAGACTCCATGGTTGAACTTAAGCATAATGCACAAACATCAAAACACAAGCACTTCTTATTTGTTCTAGAATCTTCCGTATCAGAATTGCCCAAATGTTTTTCTACATGATTTGCCATTATTTGTTTTTACTTTATGTCTTACGACGCACAATTCCATGAATCTTAAAATAGATTAGCTTTCTTATAAAAACTAGATGATTTTGAATGAAATGAACTATAAGAATTAAACGAACATCTACATCATGCATATATGACTCAAAGCTTGCATGCTATAATGTGGTATTTATTCATAATTTGGTTGCCAAATCTCATGCGTGCAATGCACGTGTACCTTACTCTAGTCTAAATGGTGTTTGTGTGTGTGTTGTGCGTGTTGAGGTGCAAATTGTCTTTTTTGGGTACACGTTAAGCTTGTTCTTCCGAAATTTCAAGCCGCGCCTTGTTATGCCGAAAATTCAAGCTAGTGTCTTTGTCTATCGTGCTGCGAAACTCCTGCCTCTTCAACCCGCGCCTTGTTAGCCCGAAATATTTAAGATATATCTTTGTCTCGTTGTGCTCCGACAACTCCCTCCATCTCAACCCGCGCCTTGCTATTCCGAAATTACAACGCGCGCGAAAACTCCCACCTCCTGTGAAATCCCGACACGCGAAATGCCCGTGGTACCCCTGAACCGAAAGAACCGCCTCAAATCGGTGGGGGTACTTTCATAACTTACCCCACATTTCGGACAAGCGCGTCTCTAAGCCATGGTTCCACACTGCCATCCCATCTGCCCACCCATTCGTACACCGAGGCAGCGAAAACCCGCGACGAAACCCCACACCCTACTTCGTCTGCCACCCAGCCGGAGCCTCTTCCCCGACGACGTCGTCCACAGCAACACCTCGACGTCCCTCATCCACCGTACCGGATGAGGATCCGTCGTCGATCTCATCGTCCCGCCGGTTCAGCCACCCCGTCCTCCACCTCCAAGGAGCTGCCCCGACGTTCCCCTCGTCTTTCGCGCCACCTCCATTCCCACACCGCTGTCTTCACCTGCACCACCGGAAGAGCATCATCATCACCGTTTCCTCGGATGAAGCTGCGGCCTAATCGGCGCCACAAAAGAGGTTGTACACTAATCGCCACATTTTCTTCTTGAATCGATCTCACGGTGCTGCCGGTGCTCGGTCCCGAGCCGACACGGTGCGGCTCCATCCACGGCGGCGTCGCCGGCCACTTCCTCCACGGCATCGCTCCCGCGGCGGTGACGTCCACATCAGTAGGACCTGCTGCTACTTTAGCTCTCGCTCGCGCTGCTGCTCTGCTCTTGCTCTCGGTCCCCTGCCTGGTCGGCTCTTGCTATTGCTCTTGCTCGCGCTGCTGCTCTCGCTCTTGCTCTTGCTTGTGATTCTGCTCCGATTTAGCTACACTTCACTCCGATGCCGCCGGGGTGAAGGAAGAATCAGCCGCATCGGGAAGGGGGGCTCGCCGGAGAGATACCCCACTATCTATCTTAGGGTTCAGGATGGGGCGGTGGTCGCCGGCGGTGGTGGGGCGTTGGCGGGGCGGTGGCGTGGGGATCACCAGAGAAGAAGCTCGGCACGGGGGGGCTAGAGGGATGGCCGGGGCGGCGGTGGACCGGCGCGTGGGGAGTGTTTTCGGGGCGGGCGGGGCGGCGCACCGCCGGCCGCGGGCGGCGGGGGGCTGCTGTTTGGCCGGCTCAGGGGGGTGGTGTTGGGGAACGTTGCAGAAAACGAAAATTTTCCTACTCGTTTCACCAAGATCCATCTAGGAGTTCATCTAGCAACGAGTGATCGGATGCATCTACATACCTTTGTAGATCGCGAGCGGAAGCGTTCGAAGAACGGGGTTGATGTAGTCGAACACGACGTGATTCAAATCACCGGAGATCCTAGCACCGAACGGACGGTACCTCCGCGTTCAACACACGTACGGAGCGGATGACGTCTCCTCCTTTCTTGATCCAGCAAGGGGGAGGAGAGGTTGATGAAGATCTAGCAGCACGACGGCGTGGTGGTGGATGCAGGGCGTCACAGTAACAGGGCTTCGCCGTGTACTACGAGGGAGAGATGTAACAGGGGAGAGGGAGGGAGGCGCCAGGGGCTGGTGTATCAAGTCCCTCCTCTCCCCCACTATATATAGGAGGGACAAGGGGGGGTGGTGCGCCAGCCTAGGAGATCCAATCTCCTAGGTGCGGCGGCCAAGGGGAGGTTTCCCTCCCCCCCAAGGCACCTAGAGGTGCCTTCCACCATTGGGACTCTTCCCTTAAGTGGAACCCTAGGCGCATGGGCTTTTGGGGCTGGTGCCCTTGGCCCATCTAGGCCAAGGCGCAACCCCTACAGACCATGTGGCCCCCCGGGACAGGTGGCCCCACCCGGTGGACCCCCGGGACCCCTCCGGTGGTCCCGGTACAATACCGATAACCCCGAAACTTGTCCCGATGGCCGAAACAGCACTTCCTATATATAATTCTTTACCTCCGGACCATTCCGGAACTACTCGTGATGTCCAGGATCTCATCTGGGACTCCGAACAACATTCGGGTTACTGCATATACATATCTTCACAACCCTAGCGTCACCGAACCTTAAGTGTGTAGACCCTACGGGTTCAGGAGACAAGCAGACATGACCGGGACGACTCTCCGGTCAATAACCAACAGCAGGATCTGGATACCCATGTTGGCTCCCACATGCTCCACGATGATCTCATCGGATGAACCACGATGTCGAGGATTTAATCAACCCCGTATACAATTCCCTTTGTCAATCGGTATGTTACTTGCCCGAGACTCGATCATTGGTATCCCAATACATTGTTCAGTCTCGTTACCGGCAAGTCACTTTACTCGTACCGTAATGCATGATCCCGTGATCAACCACTTGGTCACCTTGAGCTCATAATGATGATGCATTACCAAGTGGGCCCAGTGATACCTCTCCGTTATATGGAGTGACAAATCCCAGTCTCGATCCATGTCAACCCAACAGACACTTTCGGAAATACCTGTAGTGCACCTTTATAGTCACCCAGTTACGTTGTGATGTTTGGTACACCCAAAGCACTCCTACGGTATCCGGGAGTTACACGATCTCATGGTCAAAGGAAAAGATACTTGACATTGGAAAAGCTCTAGCAAACGAACTATACGATCTTGTGCTATGCTTAGGATTAGGTCTTGTCCATCACATCATTCTCCTAATGATGTGATCCCGTTATCAATGACATCCAATGTCCATAGCCAGGAAACCATGACTATCTGTTGATCAACGAGCTAGTCAACTAGAGGCTTACTAGGGACATATTATGGTCTATGTATTCACACGTGTATTACGATTTCCGGATAATACAGTTATAGCATGAATAAAGACAATTATCATGATCAAAGAAATATAATAATAATACTTTTATTATTGCCTCTAGGGCATATTTCCAACAGTCTCCCACTTGCACTAGAGTCAATAATCTAGTTACATTGTGATGAATCGAACACCCATGGAATTCTGGTGTTGATCATGTTTTGCCCTAGGGAGAGGTTTAGTCAACGGATCTCCTATATTCAGGTCCGTATGTACTTTACAAATCTCTATGTCTCCATCTTGAACATTTTCACGTATGGAGTTGAAGCGACGCTTCATGTGCCTTGTCTTCTTGTGAAACCTGGGCTCCTTGGCCAGTGCAATAGCCCCAGTGTTGTCACAAAAGAGTTTGATTGGCCCCGACGCATTGGGTATGACTCCTAGGTCGGTGATGAACTCCTTCACCCATATTGCTTCATGTGCTGCCTCCGAGGCTGCCATGTACTCCGCTTCACATGTAGATCCCACCACGACGCTCTGTTTGCAGCTGCACCAGCTCACTACTCCACCATTCAACATATACACGTATCCGGTTTGTGACTTAGAGTCATCCAGATCTGTGTCGAAGCTAGCGTCGACGTAACCCTTTACGACGAGCTCTTCGTCACCTCCATAAATGAGAAACATTTCCTTAGTCCTTTTCAGGTACTTCAGGATATTCTTGACCGCTGTCCAGTGTTCCTTGCTGGGATTACTTTGGTACCTTCCTACCAAACTTACGGCAAGGTTTACATTAGGTCTGGTACACAGCATGGCATACATAATAGAACCTATGGCTGAGGCATAGGGGATGACACTCATCTCTTCTATATCTTCTGCCGTGGTCGGGCATTGAGCCGAGCTCAATTTCATACCTTGCAAAACAGGCAAGAACCCTTTCTTGGACTGATCCATTTTGAACTTCTTCAAAATCTTATCAAGGTACGTGCTTTGTGAAAGACCTATGAGGCGTCTTGATCTATCTCTATAGATCTTGATGCCTAATATATAAGCAGCTTCTCCAAGGTCCTTCATTGAAAAAATCTTATTCAAGTAGGCCTTGATGTTGTCCAAGAGTTCTATATCATTTCCCATCAAAAGTATGTCATCTACATATAGTATGAGGAATGCTACAGAGCTCCCACTCACTTTCTTGTAAACGCAGGCTTCTCCATAAGTCTGCGTAAACCCAAGCGCTTTGATCATCTCATCAAAGTGAATGTTCCAACTCCGAGATGCTTGCACCAGCCCATAAATCGAGCGTTGGAGCTTGCACACCTTGTCAGCATTCTTAGGATCGACAAAACCTTCCGGCTGCATCATGTACAATTCTTCCTTAAGGAAACCATTAAGGAATGCTGTTTTGACGTCCATTTTCCATATTTCATAATCGTAGAATGCGGCAATTGCTAACATGATTCAGACGGACTTTAGCTTCGCTACCGGTGAGAAAGTCTCATCGTAGTCAACCCCTTGAACTTGTCGATAACCCTTAGCGACAAGCCGAGCTTTATAGATGGTCACATTACCATCCGCGTCTATCTTCTTCTTAAAGATCCATTTATTTTCTATGGCTCGCCGTTCAACGGGCAAGTCAGTCAAAGTCCATACTTCGTTTTCATACATGGATCCTATCTCGGATTTCATGGCTTCTAGCCATTTGTCGGAATCCGGTCCCGCCATCGCTTCTTCATAGTTCGAAGGTTCACCGTTGTCTAACAACATGATTTCCAAGACAGGGTTGCCGTACCACTCTGGTGCGAAACGTGTCCTTGTGGACATTCGAATCTCAGTAGGAGCTTGATCAGAAGTATCTTGATCATCATCAATAACTTCCTCTCTAGTCGGTGCAGGCACCTCAGGAACATTTTCTTGAGTTGCGCCATTTGCCGGTTCAAGAGGTAATACCTCATCAAGTTCTACTTTCCTCCCAATTACTTCTTTCGAGAGAAACTCTTTCTCCAGAAAGATTCCGTTTTTGGCAACAAAGATCTTGCCTTCGGATCTTAGGTAGAAGGTATACCCAATAGTTTCTTTAGGGTATCCTATGAAGACGCATTTTTCCGACTTGGGTTCGAGCTTCTCAGGTTGAAGTTTCTTGACATAAGCATCGCATCCCCAAACTTTTAGAAACGACAACTTAGGTTTCTTCCCAAACCATAATTCATACGGTGTCGTCTCAACGGATTTCGACGGAGCCCTATTTAAAGTGAATGCGGCAGTCTCTAAAGCATAGCCCCAAAAAGATAGCGGTAAATCGGTAAGAGACATCATAGATCGTACCATATCTAATAGAGTGCGATTACGACGTTCGGACACACCATTACGCTGAGGTGTTCCAGGCGGCGTGAGTTGTGAAACTATTCCACATTTTCTTAAGTGTGTGCCAAATCCGTGACTCAAGTATTCTCCTCCACGATCTGATCGTAGAAACTTGATTTTCCTATCACATTGATTCTCAACCTCACTCTGAAATTCCTTGAACTTTTCAAAGGTTTCAGACTTGTGTTTCATTAAGTAGACATACCCATATCTACTCAAGTCATCAGTGAGGGTGAGAACATAACGATAGCCACCGCGAGCCTCAACACTCATTGGACCGCACACATCAGTATGTATGATTTCCAATAAGTTGGTTGCTCGCTCCATTGTTCCTGAGAATGGAGTCTTGGTCATTTTTCCCATGAGGCATGGTTCGCACGTGTCAAATGATTCATAATCAAGAGACCCTAAAAGTCCATCTGCATGGAGCTTCTTCATGCGTTTGACACCTATGTGACCAAGGCGGCAGTGCCACAAGTATGTGGGACTATCATTATCAACCTTACATCTTTTGGTACTCGCACTATGAATATGTGTAGTAATACGCTCGAGATTCATTAAGAATAAACCATTGACTATCGGAGCATGACCATAAAACATATCTCTCATATAAATAGAACAACCATTATTCTCAGATTTAAATGAGTAGCCATCTCGTATTAAACGAGATCCTGATACAATGTTCATGCTCAAACATGGCACTAAATAACAATTATTGAGGTTTATAACTAATCCCGTAGGTAAATGTAGAGGTAGCGTGCCGACGGTGATCACATCGACCTTGGAACCATTCCCGACGCGCATCGTCACCTCATCCTTCGCCAGTCTCCGTTTATTCCGCAGCTCCTGCTGTGAGTTACAAATATGAGCAACGGCACCGGTATCAAATACCCAGGAGTTACTACGAGTACTGGTAAGGTACACATCAATTACATGTATATCAAATATACCTTTGGTGTTGCCGGCCTTCTTATCCGCTAAGTATTTGGGGCAGTTCCGCTTCCAGTGACCCTTCCCTTTGCAATAAAAGCACTCTGTCTCAGGCTTGGGTCCATTCTTTGACTTCTTCCCGACATCTTGCTTGCCGGGCGCAGCAACTTCCTTGCCGTCCTTCTTGAAGTTCTTTTTACCCTTGCCCTTCTTGAACTTAGTGGTTTTATTCATCATCAACACTTGATGTTCCTTCTTGACTTCTACCTCTGCTGATTTCAGCATAGCAAATACTTTAGGAATGGTCTTCACCATCCCCTGCATATTGAAGTTCATCACAAAGCTCTTGTAGCTTGGTGGAAGCGACTGGAGGATTCTGTCAATGACCGCGTCATCCGGGAGATTAACTCCCAGCTGAGTCAAGTGGTTATGTAACCCAGACATAGTGAGTATGTGCTCACTGACAGAACTATTTCCTCCATCTTACAGCTGAAGAACTTATCGGAGACTTCATATCTCTCGATCCGGGCATGAGCTTGAAAACCATTTTTAGCTCTTCGAACATCTCATATGCTCCATGTCTCTCAAAACGCTTTTGGAGCCCCGGCTCTAAGGTGTAAAGCATGCCGCACTGAACGAGGGAGTAGTCATCAGTACGTGTCTGCCAAGCGTTCATAGCATCTTGGTTCTGTGGGACGGGTGGATCACCTAGCGGTGCTTGTAGGACATAATCTTTCTTGGCAGCTATGAGGATGATCCTCAGGTTCCAGACCCAGTCCGTATAGTTGCTGCCATTGTCTTTCAGCTTGGTTTTCTCTAGGAACGCGTTGAAATTGAATACAACGTTGGCCATTTGATCTACAAGACATATTGTAAAGATTTTAGACTAAGTTCATGATAATTAAGTTCATCTAATCAAATTATTAATGAACTCCCACTTAGATTAGACATCCCTCTAGTCATCTAAGTATTACATGATCTGAGTTAACTAGACCGTGTCCGATCATCACGTGAGACGGACTAGTCAACGTCGGTGAACATCTTCATGTTGATCATATCTTCTATACGACTCATGCTCGACCTTTCGGTCTTCTGTGTTCCGAGGCCATGTCTGTACATGCTAGCCTCGTCAAGTTAACCCTAAGTGTTTTGCATGTGTAAAACTGTCTTACACCCGTTGTATGTGAACGTAAGGATCTATCACACCCGATCATCACGGCGTGCTTCGAAACGACGAACTATAGCAACAGTGCACAGTTAGGGGAGAACACTTCTTGAAATTGTTGTAAGGGATCATCTTATTTACTACCGTCGTTCTAAGTAAACAAGATGCAAAACATGATAAACATCACATGCAATCAAATAATAATAGTGACATGATATGGCCAATATCACATAGCTCCTTTGATCTCCATCTTGGGGCTCCATGATCATCCTGTCACCGTCATACTCATCGACATGTAAGTTGTGATTCCTTGTACAATAGCATGAACATCTCATACATCACATATAGACCATTCATCATTCATCACAACTTTGGCCATATCATACCACAAAGCACTTGCTGCAAAAACAAGTTAGACGTCCTCTAATTGTCGTTGCAGGTTTTACGTGGCTGAAGTAGGGTTCTAGCAAGAACATTTTCTGACCTACGTAAAAGCCACAACGTGATTTGTCAACTTCTATTTACCCTTCATAAGGACCCTTTTCATCGAATCCGCTCCAACTAAAGTAGGAGAGACAGACACCCGCCAGCCACCTTATGCATCTAGTGCATGTTAGTCGGTGGAACCGGTCTCACGTAAGCATACGGGTAAGGTTGGTCCGGGCCGCTTCATCCCACAATACCGTTGAAGCAAGATAAGACTAGTAGCGGCAAGTAAGTTGACAACATCTACGCCCACAACAAATTGTGTTCTACTCGTGCAAGAAGAACTACGCATAGACCTAGCTCATGATGCCACTGTTTGGGGAACGTTGTAGAAAACAAAAAATTTCCTACTCGTTTCACCAAGATCCATCTAGGAGTTCATCTAGCAACGAGTGATCGGATGCATCTACATACCTTTGTAGATCACGAGCGGAAGCGTTCGAAGAACGGGGTTGATGTAGTCGAACACGACGTGATTCAAATCACCGGAGATCCTAGCACCGAACGGATGGTACCTCCGCGTTCAACACACGTACGGAGCGGATGACGTCTCCTCCTTTCTTGATCCAGCAAGGGGGGAGGAGAGGTTGATGAAGATCCAGCAGCACGACTGCGTGGTGGTGGATGCAGGGCGTCACAGTAACAGGGCTTCGCCGTGTACTACGAGGGAGAGATGTAACAGGGGAGAGGGAGGGAGGCGCCAGGGGCTGGTGTATCAAGTCCCTTCTCTCCCCCACTATATATAGGAGGGCCAAGGGGGGTGGTGCGCCAGCCTAGGAGATCCAATCTCCTAGGTGCGGCAGCCAAGGGGAGGTTTCCCTCCCCCCCCCAAGGCACCTAGAGGTGCCTTCCACCATTGGGACTCTTCCCTTAAGTGGAACCCTAGGCGCATGGGCTTTTGGGGCTGGTGCCCTTGGCCCATCTAGGCCAAGGCGCAACCCCTACAGCCCATGTGGCCCCCCGGGACAGGTGGCCCCACCCGGTGGACCCCCGGGACCCCTCCGGTGGTCCCGGTACAATACCGATAACCCCGAAACTTGTCCCGATGGCCGAAACAGCACTTCCTATATATAATTCTTTACCTCCGGACCATTCCGGAACTACTCGTGACGTCCGGGATCTCATCCGGGACTCCAAACAACATTCGGGTTACTGCATATACATATCTTCACAACCCTAGCGTCACCGAACCTTAAGTGTGTAGACCCTACGGGTTCGGGAGACTAGCAGACATGACCGGGATGACTCTCCGGTCAATAACCAACAGCAGGATCTAGATACCCATGTTGGCTCCCACATGCTCCACGATGATCTCATCGGATGAACCACGATGTCGAGGATTTAATCAACCCCGTATACAATTCCCTTTGTCAATCGGTATGTTACTTGCCCGAGACTCGATCGTTGGTATCCCAATACCTTGTTCATTCTCGTTACTGGCAAGTCACTTTACTCGTACCGTAATGCATGATCCCGTGATCAACTACTTGGTCACCTTGAGCTCATAATGATGATGCATTACCGAGTGGGCCCAGTGATACCTCTCCGTTATATGGAGTGACAAATCCCAGTCTCGATCCGTGTCAACCCAACAGACACTTTCGGAAATACCTGTAGTGCACCTTTATAGTCACCCAGTTACATTGTGACGTTTGGTACACCCAAAGCACTCCTACGGTATCCGGGAGTTACACGATCTCATGGTCAAAGGAAAAGATACTTGACATTGGAAAAGCTCTAGCAAATGAACTATACGATCTTGTGCTATGCTTAGGATTAGGTCTTGTCCATCACATCATTCTCCTAATGATGTGATCCCGTTATCAATGACATCCAATGTCCATAGCCAGGAAACCATGACTATCTGTTGATCAACGAGCTAGTCAACTAGAGGCTTACTAGGGACATATTATGGTCTATGTATTCACACGTGTATTACGATTTCCGGATAATACAGTTATAGCATGAATAAAGAAAATTATCATGATCAAAGAAATATAATAATAATACTTTTATTATTGCCTCTAGGGCATATTTCCAATAGGTGGAGGTTGAAGATGAACCGCAGGCCCTTGATTTCGTATCCAGCGGCTGCAAAAATGACTGACCAGAGATAAAAAAGTCAGTCGACCGACGTGTAGCCTCACCTTGCTAGTGCGTTTAGTTTCTACAGCAAAATTCAGTTTCGACGGCAAAATTCAGTTTCGATAGTTAAGTTCAGTTTCGATAGTTAAGTTCAATTTCGACAGTTAAATTCAGTTTCGACAGTTAAGTTCAGAGATGAGCGGCTGATGTTTTTTACATCTAGCACTTCGTGGTTATGTATTTTATGTCATGTATTGGAGATGCTATTAGAATTCCACTCAGGTTAACGTTGTTCATTGTCTCTCTTGTCCTGCTTTAGCCTCGGTGTCGTACAACTCACCGGAGTTGCTCCAACGATGAAACCCTCCATCACAACGGAGCAGTACTTCGGGCTCCATCTCCAGACGCCTAAGATCTTCTTCCCCTCCTCCGACAGCCAAGTCAGCCGGAGCATGCTCACCGGCCAACCCAATAACGTTGAGATCGACATGGCTTCGCCAAAGAGGTTGTACACTTGTTGCATCTCTTTTTTACTCTACATGTTATATATATTGTCCACTGAGCACTCGTAGTAAGAGGAAATACGATTATTTTATCCAACTATATGACAAGCAGTGAGGTACCAGGCAACTTAGCTATCCGTGATGGACTCTCTTGAATGCCATCATTATTTATCTCTACGCGTTTGAGCTGTGCATTTGTCGATGGGCCTGGGAGTTGAGCAAGTATGGCAGTGGCTTGGGTCCAAAGTAATAGAAGTAGCACAAAAACATTTTTTTAGTGTAGGATTTTCCTTGCTCAAGCCTGCCTACTAGAATCGCCAATGCTTGAAAGGAAAAGTGAATGAAAAACATCGGAATTGGAAAGTTTCCTATGGTACTACTTTTCATGAATTTTGTGCAAAGGAATGGAGCAAAGGAAAACTGTAGGATTTGTTCCTTTAGTGTCTCCTTGAAAGAAAAACCGTAGGAATTCTAATTTCCACTTCTCCTCCTTTTCATATTCCTATTCATCAAGCACAAGACTAAGAGATAGTAGCATAATAGCATTATAACCATACATTTTCTTGTGGTTTGACTTAATCTCACCATGCTTTTTTGCATCCTGTGATCTTCCAATTATTGTGAATCAAACAACCAGATTGGCAGAAATCATGTGTTTTTAAATTCTCTGTTTTGCACGTGCATTCCTATCTTATTCCTGTCTATTTCCTATCCCTGCATTGTTAGAATCCTCAAATTCAAACAAGCCCTTACTCAATTACTTCTGTTACAGATATGTGTCAAAGAAAACCTTGTGTGGTTTGTCCTGCTCCTGTGGCGCTGTGTTCCACCCCAGCTCAGCTGCTCCAACGACGGAAGGGTTCACCACAGCAGGGATCCGCTCTCCAGACTGTCTTTCGCCGCCTCAGATCTTCTTCCCCGCCGCCGGCAGCCACGGCAACTGCATTACCATCATCAACTGAGCAGATGACCTTGAGGACTACACGGGTCCGCAAGAGAGGTCGCACTCTTCCGTGTCTTCTTACATTATGCGTCTCTTAATATGATGACATGCTACATTATCGTCGTGTTCACCTATTAGACTCCGAGTCAGGTCCAAACTAATGCTGAAACTTGAGTTTTTAAATGGTTGTGGGGTACATATTGGGGCAGCAATCAGTACTATCTGTCTACTATCTGGTTAATCTCCGGTGTCTACTATGAGTTTCATGTTGGGTGCAAACAAACATTAAAGGAGCCATTATCTGTATTTTTAACTAAAGCTATTATTTGCCTACTATCATTGGTTTTGGGTCTATCCACAGTTTGCTACCATCACTCTGGATTTGTGCATGCACTCCTTACATAATCTCACTATGTTTTATTCCTATGCATGCTAGTTATTGTACACAATGGAACTGATCATGTAGAGCAAAAGAGACGAGCCTTGCGTGGCAATAAAATTTCATGCAGACATCGTTCCATGGTGGGCGCAAAGGCAGCCCCCCTCCACCCATTTTGGATCGTAATCAAGAGGAAGATAATTTTTATGAGGGGGATTTAGAAGGAGAAGACCACTCCTATTTACCCCATGAGGTCTTCGCTCTAACTTGGCATCCTGATGTTGGTAATATCATGCATATGGTGCCTTGCATTGCTTACTGTATACATTAAAGATGTCATCTGCTTAGTTTAGACATGCTTTGTGTCAATGCCATCTGTTTAGTTTCTTTATCGTATATGTGAATCATGCAATGCCATCTTGTCTAGCCAGGCATCATATATGTGAATTTTGCAATGCCACCCTAGTTAGCCAGTCATCTTATATGTGAATTATATCATGCCATCATTTTTTTATTACGTGTTAAATTTGTCAACAATTTTAGTACATTCAATTACTCTTCCTGTGCATCAGCCATTTGGCACGGTCATGGAAAAATCTGGAGTGGAAACAAGGTCTTCAGAGCAGACAATGCTATCTGACGAAGCGCATGTCTTGCTGGTTACCAATAGCTCCTCAGAGGAGGATTCAGAGATAGATGACCAGTCATATTCCCCCACCGCCCCCCCACCCCGAGGTGCATGCCCTAACTTGGCAGGGTTATGTTGCTCATATCATGCGTATGGTATCTTGCATTGCTATGTCATTTGCTTAGTTTAGACATGCTTTGTGTGAATGCCACCGGTTTAGTGTCTAATTACCATATATGTGAATTATGCAATGTCATCTTGTTGCAAGACATTATATATGTGAATTATGCAATGTTATCTTGTTGCAAGGCATTATGTATGTGAATTATGCAATGCCATGCTATTTAGGCAAGCGTCATATATGTGAATTATATCATGCCGTCCTTTTTCTTGTATTTATCATTGCTTTTGTCGACAATGTTTGTATATTCAACTGCTCTTCCTGTGCATCAGCCATTTGAATTGGTGATGGAGAAATCTGGAGTGAAAACAAGGTCTTAAGAGCAGACAATGCTACCTGCTGAAGCAGATATCTTGCTGGTTACAGATAGCTCTTCAGAGGAGGATTCAGAGGCAGATGACCAGTCCTATTATCCCCCTGAGGTGTATGCTCAAATTTGGCAGGGTTATATTACTCATATAATGCATATGTTGTATTGCAATGCTTAGTGTTTACATCATATACACAATATTGAATGCCATCTCCTTAGTTGACACATCATATATACGATTGCCCTCTGCTCACTTCCTTAGTATATAAATCATATATTTGAATTATGTCATGCCATGATGTTTACATAGACAGCATGTATCTGAATTATGGCATGCCAACCCATTTTCTAAAGACATAATATAGTTATATCATCTCATCCTGTTTACATAGTCATCATATTTAAATTATGTCATTCTATCCGTGAATTATATCATGTCATCATGTTTCCATCGACGGCATGTTTGTGATTTATGGCATGCCAACCACTTTAATAGACACATCGTATAGTTATATCATGTCATCCTGTTTACATAGTCATCATATTTTGAAGTATGTCATTCTATCTTGTTTAGTTAGCCATCATACATGTGAAATTGTGTCATGCTATCATGTTTAATTAGCCATCATATATGTGAAATTATGTCCTGCTATTCTATTTGCTTAGACAACATAAATGTGAATTATTTCATGCCCTGTTTTCTTCCCTACTATCCATTGCAACTGTCTATCTTACAATGTTTGTACATTCAATTACTTTTCTTGTTTATCAGCCTTTTCAACTAGAGGGAGTGATGGCAGTATCTGTGGGAGTAAAAACACGGTCTTCAGAAAAGATCGTGCTAACTGTCGATGCAGATAGAACCACGGTTGTACTTGCCCAAGAACCACCCCCACCACACATAACCCACACTCATACAGATTGTACCCCTACCCAGTTGGATAGAGAACCAGCTACACCCCTTCTAACCCCAACCCCAGCAGATAGACACCCAGTTCCCGTTGACACATCACCGTCTCCACCATAGAGCACCCAAACACGAGCAGTTAGTAAGGCAACTACAGTGCCCAAATCACGAGGACCACCACTCCGAACCCGAAGTAAACGCTTAAAGGAGAAGAAGAATTGTTCTCAGATTAGGTTCTGTAGCTATGGTTCATACTATTTTGCTCTTGCATCACTGTATTTACTGATACCAACTAATTTCAAATTTGAAGGATGCAATTGAAACTCCAATGGCGCAACAGGTATGTTTCAAACCTGTTTCTTCAACGTGTTTGGCTGTTTGCTGTTGTAACTTGCTCTATGTTGATTTCAGTTTCAATTGAATAAACAATTATGTTCTCATGCCATGCACATTACAAGTGTTGTTATTGCTGTGTAGTTTCCCACACTTATATTCTGTCTATGCTGCTTTGTCTTAAATAGATATAATTCAAACTGTATCTATCTTGATTTGGCAACATAAACTAGAATTATATAGACCATACAGTGACCATACTACATAGATATATCTTTGTTTCATGTTGTTATCCTGTCCACCTTACTACTGAACTGGTTTACCAAAATGAGTTTCATATACTACATTGTAAACCTGAGATGTGTTTGTTTGTTTCTCTTTTAGAACACGGATAAAATATTGGAGAAGAGTACCCTGTTATGCAATGGTAAAGGAAGTAATGCAAATAAGGTTCAAGATAGTGAGACATCCCTATTGGTCTCCAAGAAAGTTGATGAAAACTATATTGAAGACACTGAGACAACCCCAAAGTCCAGTCTTGATGTAGTGTTCGAGTTACTGGCTACCACTGCTGGCACCAGCTCTTCGAACTCATTGCCTGAATCAGTTCGTCTTCTTGAGTCTCAACTTCAAGTTGAAATACATCGATCATATGTTATGCGACAGGAAGCCGAAGGACTGAGGAAGTCCCTGCAGAATTCAGATGCATACTTTCTGGTGCAACGGCAAGCGCTGGAGGACTTAAGTGCCAAACAAGAGAAAGTTAATAAGCTTGCTAAGCATCTTGCCAGCATTATGGGTACCCAGGATATTGTTTCTTGAGCTCTTCTGAAGTGGTTTCAGTTCTGGACTTGTTTTGCTGTGGCGTTTATATGCTGCTGTGTTCCCTATATTTGCACCGGTGGCAAACTTTGATGCCCAGTGGATGTAATATGTGTAATAGCCGTGATAGCCTAGTGTAAGTTGATTGCTTATTTATTTCCTTGTTGTCTTGTTTATTTTTTTGCTTGTAGTCAGTGCAGTTCTTTTTCTGCGGTTTTCTAGTGGCTGCAATAACCTATTTTTTAAAACTAGGCTGCAATAACCATGGGCTAATATTTACTGTAGTGACACTGGGCCTCCTATGGGCCGTAGAAACAATGGGCCTTCTATGGGCCGTATAAACAGTGGGCCTTCTACGGGCCGTAGAAATAGTGGGCCTTCTACGGGCCGTAGAAACAATGGGACTTCTACGGGCCGTATCATCAATCGGCCTTCTACGGGCCGTATCATCAATGGGCCTTATACGGGCCGTATGATCGATTGGCCAAACATGGGCCAAACAAACTGCATTCTGGCCGTAAATGGGCTAGAGTTGGAATCGTCCGTTCATGGGCCGATGATAACGTGCCATCGTTAATAGGCCGTATTTGATGACGCTATGAAAATGGCCCAACGTATTAACGGACCACAAACGGGCCGACTGTAACCACGGGCTGAATTTGGCCCACAAGCAGAAAATGACAGTAATGGGCCATAAGTAAACGAATGCTGGAAATGAGCCCAAGAATAAATGGGCTCTGAGAAGGCCGAAAGATAACATGGGCTGGAGACGGCCCAACGGAATAACGGGCCATTAATGGGTATAAAGTGATACACTGTTCATTACGGGCCAGTTTCACCACGGGCCATTAATGGGTGTAAAGTGATACACTATTCATTAAGGGCCAGTTTCACCATGGGCCGTTAATAGGCCAAGAGTTACATAGGGGCTCATATGGGCCGAAAGACGTCATGGGCCATACATGGGCCAGAAGTGAAAACGGGCTGGACTCATATTGGATGGCCTAGATGATGCTACTGGGCCTAATTCGGATAGGGCGTAACGGGCCTTGGGTTAGCGGGCTGTAAATGGGCTATATGCGAACAGGCCGTTAACAGGCTTTCCATGGGCCGGCCCGCCACCTTTTGACCAAGTCAAACGGGCCGGCCTTTTCACAGGAATGGGCCTCTGTTGGGCCGTGCCACGTGTCAACGTATCATAGGCGCCTTCTGTCCAATGAGTGGATGACATCTATCCAGACGATGAGCCGACACGTGTTTCCTCCAGCCAATGATGATTTTACACATGGAAAATCCCCATTGGTCGGGGCTGTTAACGGGTTATCGGATCCAAAAACCGACCCGATAGCTTAACGGCGTTCCGTTACGGTGGATGCCACGTGTCGGTCACCCTTGACGAAAGCACTTCTGTGACGCGCGATTTATCGTCATGGAAGTGGACGCTTCCGTGATGATAATTTTGGTAATGTCATGGAACACTTCTATGACAGCACAGGTATGACTATCTTGATTATGTCATAAATTTGTCATGGATGTACATGCATGACAAAAAACGCGACCTACTGTGACAAACATGTATCATCACGGAAGTGTTTTTTTTGTAGTGCAAGTTGGTAATCAGAGCCATCCCCGACTTAGGAGCCCCCTGCTTGATCGAATCGCTGATGCTGTTGAGTCTAGAACAAAATGTTTTGAGTCTTAGGAATATATATATCGGAGAGTAGGATTATTTTTACCCCTCGGTCCCTTCGTTTCTCTGGTGAGGCCTCCTAACGTAGAGTTTGACTCTTCTCTCCTCAAATTTCACTAAAAAGAATTTAGGATCACGCGGGTATCTTGGAATCGTTCCGATGGTTTTGTGACGAGAACATTGTTCTTGGTGCCTCCTGACATTTAGGGGTTGTGGCAGTGTCCCGGGGAGTTGAACTCCGAGGTGTTGTCGTCACAATTTTATCGTTGCAGTTCTGTAATACCGGAGTTCGCCGACATCGAAAATCTCTTTTATGCAGTTGTTGGTGAGATAACCTCGACGCCACCCAGTACTGGGGCGGGAGTTAGGGAGTATTGCCGTAACTCGTATAACGGATGTTTTTCGAAGGTTGAGGTAAATGATTTCCGAATGTTTCTTGGTTATGTGTTGAAGGATGGATACAGCTGGATGTAGGTATTGTTAGTTTGGGTGAGATATTATGCTTTCCATGTATCCCCAACACCTGATTGCATAACCAGAAAGTTTCGGGAGTTTATAAGTGGGAATTCAAGTAGCTCGTAGGAATTCTTTCCAACAGACACATGATACGATATGGGATCTGTCATATGTTTGTTTTTGGCTTATTCTGCAAGCCAATCCTTTGTTTTGTTTTCAGTTATGGTATTCGAGTTGCTTCGAAGTCAAGTGTTGATTCCATACCTTTTATAAATGTTGTTCTCATACTTCTATGTGAATACCAATCCTTCTTGATCATCGACGTTGTCATGTTAATTCTTTTTCAACCAGCGTGTTTCTCTTCAAGTGGATCCGATCATTTTCAACATTCGCAAGATCAACTGTAAGTATTCTCAATGGTGTTTGTTTCATTCGTCCCAAGTTGTCTTTGTTTTTCCCCCCCTCCCCCCCTTTTTTTTCAAGGATTCAGATTTCTTAATCAAGTATCCATTTTATTCATGTGAAGTCTCTTCGCTCTTTTCAGTCAATGTTCTTATCCGGTGATTCTCATGAAGATACTAAGGAAGCCTCAAGTTCGTCACTCTTCACTCGTTTTCTTCTTCGGTGGATTAAATTCAAGCTTTGTCGATCATATCTTTTCCTCGTTTCAAATGCTTTCTCATGCCGGTGCACCTCATTATGATTCCACTTCTCGCCATTCAATTATTCCGGAGTGCTGAAGATATCTCGAAGATTCGTGTTTCCACTCTGCATTCGTTCAAGCTCTTTCGAGGTTGTTATCTCTTTCAGGCCATTTAATTAAACCGGTGCAATCTCTCCTTCAAAATCATTTCCAACGGTGTGTCTTTTGAGTGGGCCCTAACCCACAGGTCTTTTCCCAGGATCTTACCTGACTATTCTAATTTTCTCGGAATTATTCTCAAATTCATTTCAAAGTTTGACGTAAGAATGATTTGTCATCAGTCAAATGTCTTTCTCCAAGATCTATCAAATTCTTTTCGTTGTTGGTTCAACCTTTCTAATTTTCATTCAGGAGTGCCTCAACAAATCATGGTGGTGTTTCTCGTCGTCATTCTCGCGTTCGTGAAGACCGAAGAAGAGTTTCTCTTAAATCTTGCTCCATTCTCTTCAAGAATCATGGTTCTAGCATGATGTCATCCTCTCATAATTATTTCCGATTGTGAGAATTCTTTTCACCCATCCGGAGCAATTCAGGAGTCTTTTCAGTTTGATTCTCCGGAGCCCATCATCTCAGAATTATTCATTCCAGCTTTCAGCTCTCGTTCTCCAAATCTTACCGGTGCATCATTCAAATATTCTTTAATCAGCTCGTGATCTATTCATTCTCATGTATCTAAATTCCTTCAAGTATCTTCATTTGTTTTCCAATTTCCCAGTGAATTGTGCCTTTGCTACGTTCATTTTCAATTCTTACGGTGGTTTGTTCAAGATTTCTCTTCCTTGGTTTTCATATCAAATTATTCGTTGTTTCAATCCTTCCGGTGGTTCGTCAAAGACATTCTCAAGTTTGCACAATATTTATCTTAATCCTTTTTAATGAGAAGAAGTAGTATGCCAAATCTGTTGCTTGTCATCAATCTAAATTGGTGAAGGATGAGCATAATGTAATTCTTATTCTTGTTTCATCCAAATGATTCAATTCCTTATTCCGGAGGTTCATCAAAATTCTTGTTTTCAGTTGTTCATCTTTCTTTCCGGACTCCCAAGTTTTCTCGGTTATGTCATTGTGAAGCTCCATCTAAATCATTGCAAGGATTCACCTTGTGTTTTCAACTTCTCTTTCTTTTTTATCATCTTTTTATTACCAGAGTTCTTCATGGAGGCTCTACATGGTGGTTCGTCAAGGATTCCTTTCATTCTGCAATTGTCCTCAAGATTTTCTCTCGAAGTTAAGATCCGCCAAGCTATACTCTCAAATAAACATGGTGTTCAACACATGTCATTTTCAGGAGTTCAAGCATTATTCATCTTGCATTCCGAAGTGCAATTCTTTCATATCTCATCTTTTGAGGTGGTGTTATGTCATTCTTGACAATTTCTCTTTGTTGTTTCACAATTCTCAAATGTCAAGAAGGACATATTCTAAATCCATCATTTTCTCTTCGTTCAAGAGACCTTTCAACCAATTAATCTCTTCGTTGGAGTTATCTTGGGTTATATTTCACCTAAAGCCTTCCCTAAGGAATGTTGCTATTGTGGTGCTTATCAATAATCCAAGTTTCTTCCTATTCTCGCGATGAAAGAAGTTTTCATCTCTTCGTTTCTCCCAAGCAAGCAATTGTTTTTGTTAGTGGCAGAATTTCACCTCATAATTTTGAGAAGTTTTTCCTTAAGCCCACCACAAGTTTTCTTTGTTTTCGTTGTCTGTTTTCCAACAACTCCGTTCGACCCTTCTCCTAAAGATGCTTTTTCAAGCTCATTTGAGGTAGAAGATGTTGTGTTCTTCTCCGATCCTTTAATTCCATTCTTTTATTTTTCCGGATGCTTTGTGATGTTGTTCTATTCAACCCATCATCTCATTTTTGTCAAAGATCATGTTCTTTCCTTTGCTTATCCATTCAACCGGAGTGTAATCCCCTCTTTTCAAGTTCTTCCCATTTTGTCAAGTTTTGCCTCCCTTCACAATCGGAGTGCCGTCTGAAATCTTTCTTACCACTTGTGCCATTCTTTCAATAGTTCCGGAGGCAGTCTGTTGTTCATTTCATCAAGCATACTCTCATCTTGTCAAGTTCATGTTCAATTCCTTCCATTTACAGTCGGAGTGCTGTCCAAATTATATCATTCTTATTCTTTCTCTATCTTCTTTAACCAGAGTATCGTGTTTATCATTCCTCTTCTAACCGGAGTCTCATCCAAGTGCTTTCTTTTTGCCAACCTCATATTATTTACCTTCCTTTTCCAACCGGAGTGTTGTCGTAATGGATCCTTATCGTTCCTTGTACTTCTCATTTTGACCGGAGTGCTTTCATGTACTTCTTGCCCATTGCAACCCCTTTTCTTATGTCTTTCAACCTACAAGGTTCTAGTACGGTTCCTTGTTCCTCTTTTCTAACGGAGTGTTTTCAACTTTGTTCATCTTCGTTGTATTCTTTCTTTTGATTTGTTCAACCTCTCAAGGTTCTTTGGTTTCACTCATTTGTCAAAAAAGCAACTTAGTTTTACCTCTTCCCCTTGCTCTTCCGTTTTCCCCGGTGCCATCCTAGATCTCGGGACGAGATCCTCTTGTAGTGGTGGAGTGTTGTAACGCCCCAAGACCGGAGCTTCAGATGCCTTCCATGTTTTTCCAAGTTTCGTCGTGTGTTTTGTTTGGCTCGTTGCATTCATCTTTGCATCATGTGCATTGCATCATCATGGTTTCAAAACTTGCATCCGTCCGGGTCTCCCAGTTCTTTCCATTGTTCGTTCTGAGCCCAGACACACTTGCATGTGCCCGCGGCACGTCCGAAATATTATTTTATAGGTGGCCGGAAAATGTTCCCGAAATGGGATGAAAGTTGGCGTGCGGTGTTGTTTTTTTGTTAGTAGGTCGCCTGCCAAGTTTCATCGCATTCGGAGTCCGTTTGACGCCCCAACGGTTAACTATAGCGGTAGTATAATCGGTCTATCGTCGGACATTTTCGGTCTCCGGAAACAGTTGCCAGGCTGCACTCATTCCCTCTCATCTCAGCCCAAACCTCCTCTTCATAGCCCACCAACCCCCCCCCCTCCGACCGGAGCCATCAGATCGCGATCAGAGGGTCCAAAAACCCCTCCTAACCTCCTAACCCTAGCCACCTACCCTATATAAACAGCCCCTAGTCCATTTTTGGTCAAACCTAGCTCTTCCCCTACCCCTAGACCCCTTTCTCCGCAGATTCGCCGCCTCCAGCCGCAGCCAACCCCCTCCTCCTCAATTTCCGGCGCCGCCCAGCCGCTCCCTGCCACTTGGCACCGCCGCTCCCGCGCCCCGGACCAATCCGGGCGTGCCACGTCGCCACCCCGCACCTGCCAACCACTCCCACGCCACCACCTCGCCTCCCCAACCGGCTTCCCCCACCGCAGGCCTACCAGGCCCGGGCGCAGCCCGCCTGGCCCGAACCGCTGCCGCTCCCGAGCGCTCTGCTCGTTCAGGATCGGGAGAGCCTCCTGAGCTCCTCCCGCTCGATCTGGGGCATCCCCGCGCCGGCCGAACCTCCTCCTCCTCCTTACCTCGTCGCCGGTGAGCGCCGTCGTCGGACAAGCCGACCAGGCCAGAACCCCGCCGCCCTGCTCCTTCCCTGATCGTCTCTTTCTCCTCCTCCCTCTAACCTCTCTCTCTCTCTGCCACCATGTTCAAGGTCCCCCATGGTCGCCGGATCTGGGTGTCGCCGCCGTCTTCCTGCCCGTTTCCGGCCTCCCCTGCCGCTGCCTCGCCCGGACCAGGTGGATCCGGCGAGCTCTTCGCCGCCGCCGTCCGCATCGAGCTTCTGCTCGATCCCTGCTGCGGGAATGAGTCGAGGAGAGCCTGCAACCGCGTTGACCGCTTCGGTCAGGTCCGGTGGGCCGCGCTGCTTCCCCGTCGGCACAGCGCGCCCCTCTCCCAAAGCCCAGCTGCGGCCTCCTGCTTGGCCCAGTTCCAGAGTCGGCCTCTGGGCCCCTGGTGAGCTGCCCCCCCCCCTATCCAACGCACTGGGCGCAACATTATATTCCGCGCCCGTGCTCCTGTTCCAGTTCCGGCCCGCGTATGTTTTTTTCCAGCGCCTGGGATTTTGCTATTTAATCTAGTAAAATAGTTTTACAGTATAGCCCCTAAACTTCATGCATATCATATCTCACAAACCGTGCATCAGAATTAACACAAACTTGATATGAAAAATGCTTAGAAATTCATCTAGTTTCATAATATGCAACTTTCAACCATGATAAAAAAATGTTTAAAATGTTGTTTGTGTTTATTTTGCATATTGCCATGCTAAAATGCTTTATTTCATATCTAAATAACCGTAGCTCCAAATTTAATAATATTTATATGTAAATGAGGTAGAAAAATTGCATAGATTAACATGATGTACTTACTTTGCATGTTTAACAACAATAAAAATATGGTTTAGGGCAGAACAGTACCAAATCCATAATTTGCACATGAGGGTTTTCTAGAATTGTTGTTTGTTGTTTCCAGCCTCATTTAAACTTGACTAGATAGTTAATTTAATTATGCTTCACCTCTTGCCATGTTAATCAACATTTAATATTGTTGGGTACATAAACGAGATCGAACTAAATAACTTGAATGTGGTGTTCCATCAATATGCAACTCGTTGCATATTGAGCTCCACTTAATTTGTAGTATTGTTTGTGCACTTTGCCATGCCATGCCTCATTAAACCGGACATGCATCATACTTGGTTGTGCATCATGTCATGTTTATGTGATGGTTATTTACCATGTTGTTTGCTTCTTTCCGGGTTCCTTCTCTCATTAGCTTCGGTTCTGTTCCGGAGTTGTGAGGTTCGTTCAACTACGTCCGTTTGTATTCTTCATGGACTCATTCTTCTTCCTTGCGGGATTTCAGGCAAGATGACCATACCCTCGAAATCACTTCTATCTTTGCTTGCTAGTTGTTCGCTCTATTGCTATGCCGCGATACCTACCACTTGCTATATCATGCCTCCCATATTGCCTTGACAAGCCTCTAACCCACCTTACCTAGCAAACCATTGTTTGGCTATGTTACCGCTTTTGCTCAGCCCCTCTTATAGCGTTGCTAGTTGCAAGTGAAGATGAAGTTTGTTCCTTGTTGGAACATGGATATTGTTGGGATATCATTATTATATCGTATTTACTTTAATGCATCTATATACTTGGTAAAGGGTGGAAGGCTCGGCCTTATGCCTGGTGTTTTGTTCCACTCTTGCCACCCTAGTTTCCGTCATACCGGTGTTATGTTCCTTGATTTTGCGTTCCTTACGTGGTTGGGTGTTATGGGAACCCCTTGACAGTTCGCTTTGAATAAAACTCCTCTAGCAAGGCCCAACCTTGGTTTTACATTTGCCTAACAACCTATAACTTTCCCTTGGGAGTAATTAACCCGAGGGTCATCTTATTTTAACCCCCCAGGGCCAGTGCTTCTCTAAGTGTTGGTCCAAACTAGAGCACCATGCGGGACCGTCCCTTGGCAACTTGGGATATGTTGGTACCTGTACACTTAGCTTATCTGGTGTTGCCCTGAGAACGAGATATCTTCAGCTCCTATCGGGATGTTGGCGCATCGGGCAGTCTTGCTGGTCTTGTTTTACCATTGTCGGAATGTCTTGTAACCGGGATTCCGAGACTGATCGGGTCTTCTCAGGAGAAGGAATATCCTTTGTTGACCGCGAGAGCTTGTGATGGGCTAAGTTGGGACACCCCTGCAGGGTTTGAACATTCGAAAGTCGTGCCCGCGGTTATGGGCAGATGGGAATTTGTTAATATCCGGTTGTAGAGAACTTGACACTTAACTTAACTAAAATGCATCAACCGCGTGTGTAACCGTGATGGTCTCTTTTCAACGGAGTCTAGGAAGTGAACACGGCTCTTGTGTTATACTTGAACGTAAGTAGTTTCAGGATCACTTCTTGATCACTTCTAGTTCACGACCGCTGTGTTGCTTCTCTTCTCGCTCTCATTTGTGTATGTTAGCCTACATTTTTGCTTAGAGCTTGCTGCAGCTCCACCTCATCACCCCTTTCCTACCCATAAGCTTAATTAGTCTTGATCTCGTGGGTGTGAGACTGCTGAGTCCTCGTGGCTCACAGATACTTCCAAATAGTTGCAGGTGCCGACGATACCAGTGCAGATGACGCAACCGAGCTCAAGTGGGACCTCATTGAAGATCTTGTCTGTTGTGTTGTTTCATTTCCTGTCGATCAATAGTGGAGCCCAGTTGGGATGATCGGGGATCTAGCATTTGGGGTTGTCTTCTTTTATTTTGGTTCCGTAGTCGGACCTTTGATTGTATTCTGGATGATGTATGTTTAACTTGTATTTGCGTGAAGTGGCGATTGTAAGCCAACTCTTTATCCCTTTCTCATTTAGTACATGGGATTGTATGAAGATTACCCCTCTTGCGACAAACCTACCATGCGGCTATGCCTCTAAGTTGTGCCCCGACACGTGGGAGATATAGTCGCATTGTGGGTGTTACATGGTTCTAAGCCGTAAAGCATGGTGCACTAAACTATCAAGTAGTCATCATACCGAGCTTTGCCAAACGTTCATAACGTCAACATCTACTCCTGCAATAGGTCTGTCACCTAGCTATGCATCAAGGACATAATTCTTCTGTGCAGCAATGAGGATAATCCTCAGATCACGGACCTAGTCCACATCATTGCTACTATCATCTTTCAACTTAGTTTTCTCTAGGAACATATCAAAAATAAACGGGGAAGCTATACGCGAGCAATTGATCTACAACATAGATATGCAAATACTATCAGGACTAAGTTCATGATAAATTAAAGTTCAACTAATCATATTACTTACGAACTCCCACTTGGATAGACATCCCTCTAGTCATCTAAATGATCACGTGATCAAAATCAACTAAACCATGTCCGATCATCACGTGAGATGGAGTAGTTTCCAAAGGTGAACATCACTATGTTGATAATATCTACTATATGATTCACGTTTGACCTTTCAGTCTCAGTGTTCCGAGGCCATATCTGCATATGCTGGGCACGTCAAGTTTAACCAGAGTATTCTACATGTGCAAAACTGGCTTGCACCCGTTGTATGTGAACGTAGAGCTTATCACACCCGATCATCAAGTGTTGTCTCGGCACGAAGAACTGTCGCAATGGTGCATACTCAGGGAGAACACTTATACCTTGAAATTTTAGTAAGGGATGTTGGGGATCGTTGCAGAAACTAAAAAAAATTCTATGCATCGCCAAGATCAATCTATGGAGAGACTAGCAACGAGAGAGAGGGGGTGTATATTCATAACCATGAAGATCGTGAAACGAAAGCGTTACAAGAACGCGGATGAAGGAGTCGTCCTCGCAGCGATTCAGATCGCAGTTGATTCCGATCTAAGTGCCGAACAACGACGCCTCCGCATTCAACACACGTACAGCCCGGGGACGTCTCCTCCTTCTTGATCCAGCAAGGGGGAAGGAGAATTTGGGGTAGAACTCCGGCAGCACGATGGCGTGGTGGTGGAGCTCGCAGTTCTCCGGCAGGGCTTCGCCAAGCTGAACGAAGGAGGAGGTGTTGGGAGAGGGAGGGCTGCGCCTTGGAAGTGGTTTTTCTGCCCTCCCTCCACCCCACTATTTATAGGGTGAAGGGGGAAGGGGGGCGGCCCCTCTAGATGAGATCTAGAGGGGGCGGCGGCCAAGGGGAGGGGGCTTGCCCCCCAAGCCAAGGGGGGCGCCCCTTTTAGGGTTCCCCCCAAACCCTAGGCGCATGGGCCCTAAGGGGGGGTGGCGCCCAGCCCACTTAGGGGCAGGTTCCCTTCCACATACAGCCCATAGGGCCCTCCGGGGCAGGTGGACCCTCCCAGTGGACCCCCGGAACCCCTTCGGTGGTCCCGGTATAATACCGATAAACACCCAAACACTTCCGGTGACCGTATGATGACTTCCCATATATAAATCTTCACCTCCGGACCATTACGGAACTCCTCGTGATGTCCGGGACTCCGAACAACATTCGGTAACTGCATACTATTTTCCATAACAACTCTAGCATCACTGAACCTTAAGTGTATAGACCCTACGGGTTCAGGAATCATGCAGACATGACCAAGACATCTCTATGGCCAATAACCAACAGCAGGATCTGGATACCCATGTTGGCTCCCACATGTTCCACGATGATCTCATCGGATGAAGCATGATGTCGGGGATTCGATCAATCCTGTATATAATTCCCTTTGTCGACTGGTATGATACTTGCCCGAGATTCGATCGTCAGTATCCCTATACCTTGTTCAATCTCATTACCGGCAAGTCTCTTTACTCGTTCCATAACACATCATCCCGTGATCAACTTCTTGATCACATTGAGCTCATTTTGATGATGTCTTACCGAGTGGGCCCAGAGATACCTCTCCGTCACACGGAGTGACAAATCCCAGTCTCGATTCGTGCCAACTCAACAACACTTTCGGAGATACCCGTAGTGTGCCTTTATAGCCACCCAGTTACGTTGTGAAGTTTGGCACACCCAAAGCATTCCTACGGTATCCGGGAGTTGCACAATCTCATGGTCTAAGGAAATGATACTTTACATTAGAAAAGCTTTAGCGATGAACTACACGATCTTGTGCTATGCTTAGGATTGGGTCTTGTCCATCACATCATTCTCCCAATGATGTGATCCCATTATCAACGACATCCAATGTCCATGGTCAGGAAACAGTAACCATCTATTGACTCGTTGATCAATCAACGAGCTAGTCAACTAGAGGCTCACTAGGGACATGTTGTGGTCTATGTATTCACACATGTATTATGATTTCCGGATAACACAATTATAGCATGAACAATAGACAATTATCATGAACAAGGAAATATAATAATAACCATTTTATTATTGCCTCTAAGGCATATTTCCAACTGTCTCCCACTTGCACTAGAGTCAATAATCTAGTTACATTGTGATGAATCGAACACCCATAGAGTTCTGGTGTTGATCATGTTTTTCTCGTGTAAGAGGTTTAGTCAACAGATCTGCGACATTCAGGTCCGTATGCACTTTACAAATCTCTATGTCTCCATCTTGAACATTTTCACGAATGGAGTTGAAGTGACGCTTGATATGCCTGGTCTTCTTGTGAAACCTGGGCTCCTTGGCCAGGGCAATAGCTCCAGTGTTGTCACAGAAGAGAGCCATCGCGCCTGACGCATTGGGAATAACTCCTAGGTCGGTAATGAACTCCTTCATCCAGATTGCTTCATGTGCTGCCTCCGAGGCTGCCATGTACTCCGCTTCACATGTAGATCCCGCCACGACGCTCTGTTTGCAGCTGCACCAGCTCACTGCTCCACCATTCAACATATACACGTATCCAGTTTGTGACTTAGAGTCATCCAGATCTGTGTCGAAGCTAGCGTCGACGTAACCCTTTACGACGAGCTCTTCGTCACCTCCATAAACGAGAAACATTTCCTTAGTCCTTTTCAGGTACTTCAGGATATTCTTGACCGCTGTCCAGTGTTCCTTGCCGGGATTACTTTGGTACCTTCCTACCAAACTTACGGCAAGGTTTACAGCAGGTCTGGTACACAGCATGGCATACATAATAGAACCTATGGCTGAGGCATAGGGGATGACACTCATCTCTTCTCTATCTTCTGCCGTGGTCGGGCATTGAGCCGTGCTCAATCTCACACCTTGCAATACAGGCAAGAACCCCTTCTTGGACTGATCCATATTGAACTTCTTCAATATCTTGTCAAGGTACGTGCTTTGTGAAAGACCAATGAGGCGTCTCGATCTATCTCTATAGATCTTGATGCCTAATATATAAGCAGCTTCTCCAAGGTCCTTCATTGAAAAACACTTATTCAAGTAGGCCTTTATGCTTTCCAAGAGTTCTATATCATTTCCCATCAATAGTATGTCATCCACATATAATATGAGAAATGCTACAGAGCTCCCACTCACTTTCTTGTAAACACAGGCTTCTCCATAAATCTACGTAAACCTAAACGCTTTGATCATCTCATCAAAGTGAATGTTCCAACTCCGAGATGCTTGCACCAGCCCATAGATTGAGCGCTGGAGCTTGCATACCTTGTCAGCATTCTTAGGATCGACAAAACCTTCTAGTTGCATCATATACAATTCTTCCTTAAGGAAACCATTAAGGAATGCCGTTTTGACGTCCATTTGCCATATCTCATAATCATAGAATGCGGCAATTTCTAACATGATTCTGACGGACTTCAGCTTCGCTACGGGTGAGAAGGTCTCATCGTAGTCAACCCCTTGAACTTGTCGATAACCCTTAGCAACAAGCCGAGCTTTATAGATGGTCACATTGCCATCCGCGCCCGTCTTCTTCTTAAAGATCCATTTATTTTCTATGGCTCGCCGATCATCGGGCAAGTCTGTCAAAGTCCATACTTTGTTTTCATACATGGATCCTATCTCGGATTTCATGGCTTCAACCCATTTGTTGGAATCCGGGCCCGCCATCACTTCTTCATAGTTCGAAGGTTCACCGTTGTCTAACAACATTATTTCTAGGACAGAGTTGCCATACCATTCTGGTGTGGAACGTATCCTTGTGGACCTATGAAGTTCAGTAGTAACTTGATCCGAAGTTCCTTGATCATCATCATTAACTTCCTCTCTAGTCGGTGCAGGCACCACAGAAACATTTTCTTGAGCTGCGCTATTTTCGGTTCAAGAGGCAGTACTTCATCAAGTTCTACTTTCCTCCCACTTACTTCTTTCGTGAGAAATTATTTCTCTGGAAAGGATCCATTCTTGGCAACAAAGATCTTGCCTTCGGATCTGAGGTAGAAGGTATACCCAAGAGTTTCCTTAGGGTATCCTATGAATACGCATTTTTCCGACTTGGGTTTGAGCTTTTCAGGTTGAAGTTTCTTGACATAAGCATCGCATCCCCAAACTTCCAGAAACGACAGCTTAGGTTTCTTTCCAAACCATAATTCATATGGTGTAGTCTCAACGGATTTCGACGGAGCACTATATAAAGTGAATCCGGCAGTCTCTAAAGCATAACCCCAAAATGATAGCGGTAGATTGGTAAGAGACATCATAGATCGCGCCATATCTAATACAGTGCGATTACAACGTTCGGACACACCATTACGCTAAGGTGTAACAGGCGCCGTGAGTTGTTAAATAATTCCACATTTCCTTAAGTGTGTGCCAAATTCGTGACTCGAATAATCTCCCCCACGATCTGATCGTAAGAACTTTATTTTCCTGTCACGTTGATTCTCAACGTCATTCTGAAATTCCTTGAACTTTTCAAAGGTCTCAGACTTGTGTTTCATTAAGTAGACATACCCATATCTACTCAAGTCATCAGTGAGGGTGAGAACATAACGATAGCCACCACGAGCCTCAACTCTCATTGGACCGCACACATCGGTATGTATGATTTCCAATAAGTTGGTTGCTCGCTCCATTTTTCCGGAGAACGGAGTCTTGGTCATTTTGCCCATGAGGCATGGCTCGCACGTGTCAAATGATTCATAATCAAGAGACTCCAAAAGTCCATCTGCATGGAGTTTCTTCATGCGTTTGACACCAATGTGACCAAGGCGGCAGTGCCACAAGTATGTGGGACTATCATTATCAACCTTACACTTCTTGGTATTCACACTACGAACATGTGTAACATCATGTTCGAGATTAAACAAGAATAAACCATTGACCAGCGGGGCATGACCATAAAACATATCTCTCATATAAATGGAACAACCATTATTCTTGGATTTAAATGAGTAGGCATCTCGCATTAAACGAGATCCAGATACAATGTTCATGCTCAAAGCTGGCACTAAATAACAATTTTTGAGGTTTAAAACTAATCCCGTAGGTAAATGTAGAGGCAGCGTGCCGACGGTGATCACATCGGCCTTGGAAGCATTCCCGACGCGCATCGTCACCTCGTCCTTCGCCAGTCTCCGCTTATTCCGCAGCTCCTGTTTTGAGTTACAAATATGAGCAACCGCACCGGTATCAAATACCCAGGAGCTACTACGAGTGCTGGTAAGGTACACATCAATAACATGTATATCATATATACCTTTGGTATTGTCGGCCTTCTTATCCGCTAAGTACTTGGGGCAGTTCCGCTTCCAGTGACCGTTTCCCTTGCAATAAAGGCACTCAGTCTCAGGCTTGGGTCCATGCTTTGGCTTCTTCCCGACAGCTTGCTTACCAGGCGCGGTAACTCCCTTGCCGTCCTTCTTGAAGTTCTTCTTACCCTTGCCTTTCTTGAAACTAGTGGTTTTATTGACCATCAACACTTGATTTTCCTTTTTGATCTCCACCTCCGCTGATTTCAGCATTGAATATACCTCAGGGATGGTTTTCTCCATCGCCTGCATATTGAAATTCATCACAAAGCTCTTGTAGCTACGTGGGAGCGACTGAAGGATCCTGTCAACGACCGCGTCATCCGGGAGATTAACTCCCAGCTGAGACAAGCAGTTGTGCAACCCAGACATTTTGAGTATGTGCTCGCTGACAGAACTATTCTCCTCCATCTTACAACTGTAGAACTTGTCGGAGACTTCATATCTCTCGACCCAGGCATGAGCTTGGAAAACCATTTTCAACTCTTGGAACATCTCATATGCTCCGTGCTGCTCAAAACGCTTTTGGAGCCCTGGTTCTAAACTGTAAAGCATGCCGCATTGAACCAGGGAGTAATCATCACTACGTGACTGCCAGGCGTTCATAACGTCTTGAGTTGCTGGGAAAACAGGTGCTTCACCTAGCGGTGCTTCAAGGACATATGCTTTCTTGGCACCTATGAGGATAATCCTCGGGTTACGGACCCAGTCCGTGTAGTTGCTGCCATCGTCTTTCAGCTTGGTTTTCTCTAGGAACGCGTTGAAGTTGAGGGCAACATTAGCATGGGCCATTTGATCTAAAAGACATATTGCAAAGTTTTAGACTATCTTCATGATAAGTAAGTTCATCTAATCAAATTATTTATTGAACTCCCACTCAAATTGACATCCCTCTAGTCATCTAAGTGATACATGATCCGAGTTAACTAGGCCGTGTACGATCATCACGTGAGACGGACTAGTCATCATCAGTGAAGATCTTCATGTTGATCGTATCTTCTATACGGCTCATGTTTGACCTTTCGGTCTTCCGTGTTCTGAGGCCATGTCTGTACATGCTAGGCCCGTCAAGTCAACCTAAGTGTATTGCGTGTGTAAATCTGGCTTACACCCGTTGTCTGTGAACGTTAGAACCTATCACACCCAATCATCACGTGGTGCTACAGAACAATGGACCTTAGCAATGGTGCACAGTTAGGGGGAACACTTTCTTGAAATTATTGTGAAGGATCATCTTATTTATGCTACCGTCGTTCTAAGCAAATAAGATGTAAAACATGATAAACATCACATCCAATCAAATAGTGACATGATATGGCCAATATCATTTTGCTCCTTTTGATCTCCATCTTCGGGGCGCCATGATCATCATCGTCACCAGCATGACACCATGATCTCCATCATCATGATCTCCATCATTGTGTCTTCATGAAGTTGTCTCGCCAACTATTACTTCTACTACTATGGCTAACGGTTAGCAATAAAGCAAAGTAATTACAAGGCGTTTTCAGTGACACGCAGGTCATAAATAATTTAGACAACTCCTATGGCTCCTGCCAGTTGTCATACTCATCGACATGCAAGTCATGATTCCTATTACAAGAACATGATCAATCTCATACATCACATATATCATTCACCACATTCTTTTGGCCATATCACATCACATAGCATACCCTACAAAAACAAGTTAGACGTCCTCTAATTGTTGTTGCATGTTTTTACGTGGCTGCTTCTAGCAAGAACGTTTCTTACCTACGCAAAACCACAACGTGATATGCCAATTTCTATTTACCCTTCATAAGGACCCTTTTCATCGAATCCGATCCGACTAAAGTGGGAGAGACAGACACCCGCTAGCCACCTTATGCAACTAGTGTATGTCAGTCGGTGGAACCTGTCTCACGTAAGCATACATGTAAGGTCGGTCTAGGCCGCTCCATCCCACGATGCCGCCGAATCAAGATAAGACTAGTAACGGCAAGTAAATTGACCAAATCAACGCCCACAACAACTTGTGTTCTACTCGTGCATAGAAACTACGCATAGACCTAGCTCATGATGCCACTGTTGGGGATCGTTGCAGAAATTAAAAAAATTCTACGCATCACCAAGATCAATCTATGGAGATACTAGAAACGAGAGAGAGGGGAGTGTATCTTCATACCCATGAAGATCGCGAAACGGAAGCATTACAAGAACGCGGATGAAGGAGTCATACTCGCAGCAATTCAGATCGCGGTTGATTCCGAGCTAAGCGCCGAACAACGGCGCCTCCACATTCAACACACGTACAGCCCGGGGACATCTCCTCCTTCTTAATCCAGCAAGGGGGGAGGAGAAGTTGGGGAAGAACTTTGGCAGCACAATGGCGTGGTGGTGGAGCTCGCAGTTCTCTGGCAGGGCTTCGCCAAGCTCAACGGAGGAGGAGGAGGTGTTGGGAGAGGGAGGGCTGTGCCTTGGAAGTGGTGTTGCTGCCCTCCCTCCACCCCTCTATTTATAGGGTGAAGGGGGGAGGGGGCCGGCCCCTCTAGATGAGATCTAGAGGGGGGCGTCGGCCAAGGGGAGGGGGCTTGCCCCCCAAGCCAAGGGGGCACCCCCTTTAGGTCCCCCCCCCCAAACCCTAGGCGCATGGGCCGTAAGGGGGGGTGGCGCCCAGCCCACTTAGGGGCTAGTTCCCTTCCACATACAGCCCATAGGGCCCTCCGGGGCAGGCGGACCCTCCCGGTGGACCCCCAGAACCCCTTCGGTGGTCCCGGTATAATACTGATAAACCCCTGAACACTTCCGGTGACCGTATGATGACTTCCCATATATAAATCTTCACCTCCGGACCATTCTGGAACTCCTTGTGATGTCCGGGATCTCATTCGAGACTCCAAACAACATTCGGTAACTGCATACTATTTCCCATAACAACTCTAGTGTCACCGAACCTTAAGTGTGTAGACCCTACGGGTTCGGGAATCATGCAGACATGACCGAGACATCTCTCTGGCCAATAACCAATAGCAGGATCTGGATACCCATGTTGGCTCCCACATGTTCCACGATGATCTCATCGGATGAACCACGATGTCGGGGATTCGATCAATCCCGTATACAATTCCCTTTGTCTACCGGTATGATACTTGCCCGAGACTCGATCGTCGGTATCCCTATACCATGTTCAATCTCGTTACCGGCAAGTCTCTTTACTCGTTCCGTAACACATCATCCCGTGATCAACTTCTTGATCACATTGAGCTCATTTTGATGATGTCTTACCGAGTGGGCCCAGAGATACCTCTTCGTCACACGGAGTGATAAATCCCAGTCTCGATTCGTGCCAACTCAATAGACACTTTCGGAGATACCCGTAGTGTGCCTTTATAGCCACCCAGTTATGTTGTGATGTTTGGCACACCCAAAGCATTCCTACGGTATCCGGGAGTTGCACAATCTCATGGTCTAAGGAAATGATACTTGACATTAGAAAAGCTTTAGCAGACGAACTACACGATCTTGTGCTATGCTTAGGATTGGGTCTTGTCCATCACATCATTCTCCCAATGATGTGATCCCGTTATCAACGACATCCAACATCCATGGTCAGGAAACCATAACCATCTATTGATCAACGAGCTAGTCAACTAGAGGCTCACTAGGGACATGTCGTGGTCTATGTATTCACACATGTATTACAATTTCCGGATAACACAATTATAGCATGAACAATAGACAATTATCATGAACAAGGAAATATAATAATAACCATTTTATTATTGCCTCTAGGGCATATTTCCAACAAGGGATCATCTCATAATGCTAACGTCGTACTAAGAAATAAGATGCATAAAGGATAAACATCACATGAAATCAAAATATGTGACATGATATAGCCATCATCATCTTGTGCCTTTGATCTCCATCTCCAAAGTACCGTCATGATCTCCATCGTCACCGGCATGAAACCATTGAAAGGATCGATATGGTTGACTAGAGGGGGGGTGAATAGGAAACTAACAATTTTTAGCTTTTCTTTAGCAATTTAAACTTTGTATCAAAGTAGGTTGTCTAGATATGCAACTAGGTGAGCAACCTATATGATGCAACAAGGATAGGAACACAAGCAAGGAAGATATATGAAACAAATAATCTTGCACAAGTAAAGGCATGACATAACCAAGAGTGGAGATGGTGGAGACGAGGATGTGTTGCTGAAGTTCCTTCCCTTTGAGAGGAAGTACGTCTCCGTTGGAGCGGTGTGGAGGCACAATGCTCCCCAAGAAGCCACTAGGGCCACCGTAATCTCCTCACGCCCTCACACAATGCGAGATGCCGTGATTCCGCTATTGGTGCCCTTGGAGGCGGCGACCGAACCTTTACAAACTAGGTTGGGGCAATCTCCACAACTCAATTGGAGGCTCCCAGCGACACCATGAAGCTTCACCACAATGGACTATGGCTTCACGGTGACCTCAACCGTCTAGGATGCTCAAACACCCAAGAGTAACAAGATCCGCAAGGGATTAGTGGGGGGAATCAAATATCTCTTGGTGGAAGTGTAGATCGGGGCCTTCTCAACCACTCATGAGCAAATCAACAAGTTTGGTCGGCTAGGGAGTGAGATCGGGCGAAAATGGAGCTTGGAGCAATAATGGAGCTTAGGGGTGGAAGAGGTAAGTCAACGGGGAAGAAGGGGACCCCTTATATAGTGTGGGAAAAGGATCCAACCGTTACCCACCAACCAGCCCGAGGCCAGCGGTACTACCGCGCCTGGCCAGCGGTACTACCGCAAGGCCGCGCGGTACTACTGCTTGCAACCAAGCGGTACTACAGTACTGACCCACGGTACTGCCGCAACCCCAGCAACAGAAAAGATAAACAGACGCGCAGGAGCTGGGGGCGGTACTTCCGCACGCACGGTACTACCACGCCCCCCATGTGGTACTACCGCGAGGCAAAAATCCCAGCCAGGGGGGAAGGGAAACTTCCGTGCCTACTTCCGCAAAAAACGAAAGTAGCAAAAACCCGACACAGTAGTACTGCCGAGGGGCGGTACTACTGCCTGACTGCATAGCGCGGTACTACCGCTCGGCGAAAGCGGTACTACCCTGGGCACCTGCGGTACTACCGCGCCACCGCGCGATACTACCGTGGATGCCTACGGTACTACCGTTGTCCTGGGAGCAGTACTACCGCAACCAACAACAGCAGCCAGACAAGGGAGGCAAGAAAACGGAGGAAGCTCCAAGGAAAAAGGAGGGGACAAGAAGGAGACGTGTACGTGATGATTCCACCCAAACCTTTCCAACGCGGACCCCCTCTTAATAGTACGGCTTTCCTACGACTCAAATCCACCAAAAAGAAACGTAGAAAAGATGTCGTCTTCATCAGTCTTCGAGGGGCACCCAACCGTCTTGTGCCTAGCAATGAAGTGTCTGGAATACTCACGGCACACGATTAGTCCGCAAATGCGTTGTCATCAATCACTAAAACACTTAGGGATAAATATGCCCTTACAATCTCCCCCTTTTTGGTGGATTGATGACACTACGGGATTTGCACAAAGAAAATAATATTAAGTAAATGCAAACCCCTCCTCTCTATAATATAGATGGGCTCCCCCTAGATGTGTGCCACCTAGATGAGTGCTTTGGACTGCACGGCACACGAATACTAGGGTCAAAGATCCCTCTATATTATAGAGACAAGGAATATCTATCACTAGACAAGATAGCACACACATAAGTTAACTACGATAGATAAAGTGCATACGTCTTACACCATATGTAGGAAAGGTCTCGAAAGCACAAACCAAACAAGAGCAACCAAGCACAAACGAGGTCCAAAAGACAAAGCAAATAAATGTACCAACCACGACACAACGCAAATCCCTACACTCTCTCCCCCTTTGGCATCGAGACGCCAAAAAGGCAGAGAGGACACCTACACACACGGGGTGGCTCAGGTAGAGAAGTCGCCCCACTGCTCCTCATGCTCCTTGTCAGACTCAGCGGCGGGGATAGTCTCCTCGGGGTCATCCTCTGAACTGGTCCACTTGTATCCCTGCTTTGACATCCAGGCAGCCTCAGGTGTGATAACGTCCTCAGACCCGCCAGACACATCCTCTCCAAAGAGCCTCATAAACTTCTTGTCACGGCAGCGACTCTCCTTGTCTGCCACATGAGCCCTGTACTGTCCCTTCGCCTGCATGCAGAAGAGAGTCTTCATCTTGTCCTTTAGCTTCTTGGCCCATGACGGCTCAGAGGAAGGAGTGGTGGACCTAGCAGCACGGTCCTCAACAACATTCTCAGCAGCAGCAGCCGCCTCCTCACCAGCAGCCCTCCTAGCAGAAGAGGCCTCAGCAAGGGTAGTGATGTTGGCCCAGTTGGGCTTGACGCGGAGGTTGATGGACTCATGGCGAATCCAGTCTGGAGCAAGGAACTCATCACCCGGGTACATCTTCTCCCAAGTGGTGGAGAGCAGCAGAAACAGGTACGGTCCATAGATAGGTACCTTGCGAGTGAGCACCGCAAACCGAAGGTCACACCACATGATGTGCGAGACATCAAGTGGCTGAGTCTGAGAAGAACGTGCCTCTGCACACAGGAGCAACATGTCCACTAGATATGCATGGACCTTGTCCTTGTCGCCAATGCGTGGGAACAGAGTGTTGCGGAAGATGCGATGCATGATATCCAGAAAGGAGTTTAACACCCAAGTTGACTTGCCATTGGGGAGCACCTTCTCAACAAGGAAAGGCTAAAGCAGGTTCTTGTTGGCAGACTCAGAGTTGGCATGGGGGCTAACACCAACGGGGGTGTGAAGCCCGTCATCAGGAATGTGCACCAGATCCATGAACTCTTTCCATGTAGCAGACAGCTGACGGCCATTGGTCATCCAGGTCATCCTCCGCTCCTCCCCGGGATGAAAGTACACTGAGGCAAAGAACTGACAGATGAGCTCAGGGTCATAGTCATGGTGAAAAGAGATCACGAGCTCAATAGCAAACTGCTCCACCAAGTCCAGAGCCTCTCCAAAATAGTCACGAAACTTGTCCTTCCGCATGTGATGCATGTCTATCCACTTGACCTCCACGAAGGTATTCTGCTTGCTCTTGATCACATCCAGATATATGAGAACATGTTGCTTGTTCCAGAACATCTCAATGCCTCTGAGCACAGCCCGAGGAGTCACATAGGGATTGACCCTCCGGCGTTCGACATACTCAGAGACAGAAATCTCGTCCATGCCCTTAGCAGGTTCCTTTTGCTTGTTGGCAGTGGTCTTGACATTGCGCTTGGGGGCATTGGAGCCCTCTGGGGCTTCATCTTGGGGGTTGCGCAGACGCTTGGAGCCAGTGTCACGACTGGGATTGGAACGGCGAGAGCCACCACCTGAGACACAAAACGCAAAACACCCACAACAGCCAAGAGGGATTAATGCAAAGACCACAACAAAGCAAGTGAAACAAGCAGAAAGCACACATGATAAATGCCTAGAGAGAGATTTGATCCCTACGGTAGTACTGCCAAGTGCTGCGAAGCTAAGATAGTAGTACTGCTCTTATGCGCGGTAGTACCATGCAAGGTCATGGTAGTACCAGGTCTAGGAGTGGTAGTACGACCTTAGCGCCTCGGCTAGCGCGGCAGTACCGCGTCTGTAGAGCGGTAGTACCGCACGAGCTAGCACGGTAGTACCGCACCTGACAGGCAGTAGTACCGCAAGAGCGGTAGTACCGCACATCAGACACGGTAGTACCGCACCGCGTCAAATCTGAACAGGTTCAAATCTGAAAAAAGCCTGCGAAACCACGGCGGTACTACGGTTGGACAAAGCTACCACAAGACAGCATATCAAGTATGATTCCTACGCATCACGACTCTCCTACATCCTACTCTTGCATAGATTTGGCCTAAAATCACAAGAACAACAAGTTTCTCCCCAAAAACCTAGAAGTAAGAGAACAACCAAGAAAAAGAGGGATTTGGGGAAAAACCTTGGTCCATGGCAAGAGGAAGTGGTGGGGAACGATCCCACCGGCCGGAATCCGAGGAGAGTGGCCGGAGACGGAGATCCGGCGAGGGCCTCCGGCGCCGTTCTTGAGCGAGAGAGAGACGTGGGGAGAGAGACAAATGAATGGGTATGGGGAGTTGGAACTCCCCTGCCCGAGTCATAACCCCCACGCTCCCTCGACTGCACGGTAGTACTGTGCCCCGACGCGGTAGTACCGCCCGGCGCGGTACTTCCGAAGTACCGCACCTGAGCGGTAGTACCGTGCTGTGGTGCGGTAGTACCGTGCCTCCCAAAGCGGTAGTACCGCGGCCAGACGCGGTAGTACTGTGAGCTCAAGAAGATGCACGTTTCGAGCACACGAAAAACTGGATCTTTGCACAAACACTCCGAGCCAACACGACACCACAAGACCACGCAACGCACAAAGCCAGAAAGGCACACGACAAACGAAACAACCACGAGACACCACCTCTCCAAAGAGAGGGCGGTGGCCGTAGCCACCTATGTTTGAGTCAATTGGTATGGCACCACGAAGAATTATCCTTGGGTCCATGACCAAAACTCGTCTTTGAAACACAAGTACCATCAAACATGGCTAATGTGAAAGACTTGATCGATTTATGCATAATGGGGGGAGGGAGAGTTCATTGAGATAACATCACTCCCCCTATGTCCATGCCTACATCTAAATAGGACAACACGTTGAGTATGGTGGGGTGTGCAAGGGTTCAAGCAACATTGCTCGAATCAATGATATTTAGCTCATGCCTTAACTCGTGAAATCTTGCTTTATCCAAGGGCTTTGTGAAGATATCTGCAAGGTTATCATGAGTGTTGACATAGTTGAGCTCGATCTCTCCTCGCCTAATGTGATCCCGGATGAAGTGATACCGAATCTCAATATGCTTCATCTTGAAGTGTTGCACCGGGTTGAGAGAGATCTTGATGGCACTTTCATTGTCACACCAAATAGGCACTTTGTCACAAATGACACCATAATCCTTTAAAGTTTGCCTCATCCATAAGAGTTGTGCACAACAACTACCGGCCGCCACATACTCCGCTTCGGTGGACGAGAGAGACACACAACTTTGCTTTTTGGAAGACCAACTTACCAAAGAACAACCAAGAAATTGGCACCCTCCGGAAGTGGACTTCCTATCCACTTTGTCTCCCGCCCAATCGGAATCCAAATACCCTACAGGCTTGAAGTTTGCTCCTCTTGGGTACCATAGGCCAAAGTTTGGGGTATGAGCCAAATATCGAAAGATTCGTTTGACCGCCACATAGTGACTTTCCTTAGGTGCGGCTTGAAAACGTGCACAAATTCCCACACTCAACATGATATCCGATCTAGATGCACAAAGGTAAAGCAAGGAACCTATCATGGAGCGATATACCTTTTGATCCACCGCTTTACCATTGGGATCTATGTCAAGTTGGCACTTGGTGGGCATGGGAGTGGAAGCCGGCTTGACATCACTTAGCTTGAATCTTTTGAGCATGTCTTGAGTATATTTGGCTTGATTGATGAAGGTTCCTTCTCTTCTTTGCTTCACTTCGAATCCTAGAAAGAACTTCAACTCTCCCATGGAAGACATCTCGAACTTTGAGGTCATGAGAGCGGCAAATTCCTCATTGAAAGCTTTGTTAGCGGAACCAAAGATAATATCATCAACATATAATTGGCACACAAACAACTCCCATTTGACCTTCTTAGTAAAAAGAGTGGGGTCGATTAGCCCAACTTCGAAACCATGGTCTTGTAACAACTCGATAAGGTGGTCATACCATGCACGTGGGGCTTGTTTAAGGCCATAGAGTGCCGTATCGAGTTGATACACATGATCGGGAAAGTAGGGATCCTCGAACCCGGGGGGTTGCTTGACATACACCAATTCATTAATGGGACCATTAAGAGAAGCACTCTTCACATCCATTTGTTATAACTTAAAGTTATGATGAGAAGCATAGGCAATCAACATGCGAATAGATTCAAGACGAGCAACGGGAGCAAAGGTTTCACCGTAGTCGATACCCTTGACTTGGGAGTAGCCTTGTGCTACTAAACGAGCCTTGTTGCGAATGATAATCCCATGGGCATCTTGCTTGTTTTTAAATATCCACTTAGTTCCGATGACATTGTGGTTCCCCGTCGGTCTTGGCACCAATCTCCACACTTTGTTGCGCTCAAAGTTGTTGAGTTCTTCATGCATGGCATTGAGCCAATACGGATCTTCTAGCGCCTCATAGACCTTGTGGGGTTCCACACAAGAGACAAATGCATGATGCTCACAATAATTTGCTAATTGTCTACGAGTGCTTACCCCCTTTCGTAAGCTTCCAAGCACATTTGTCATGAGATGATCCTTGGTGGAGAGCTTGGAAGCAACCTTGGCGGAACGACGCTCTAATTCCTCCTCGGGGGTGAGACGAGGAGTGGTCACTTGATCATCTTGAGCGTCGTCTTGAGCTTCTTCTTGTTCTTGAACTTGCTCGGAGGAGAGAACTTGACCTTGGGCATCACTAGATGTGTCAACACCGTCTTGAGCGTGATCTTGCCCTTGGTCATGTTCTTGAGGATGAGGGCCTTCATGTTGTTCTTCGGAAGCGTGTGGGCCTTGGGTTGGTGATGGCTCCGCTTGAGTGGAGCTTTGTCCTTCTCCTTCGGCCACAAGGGGTTCCTCAATGGGTAGGATAAAGCCAACACCCATTCTTCTTATGGCTTGGGGAGGAATTTCATCACCTACATCACAAGTGCCACTTTGCTCCACTTGGGAGCCGTTATTCTCATCAAACTCCACGTTACACGTCTCCTCAATAAGTCCCGTGGATTTATTGAGTACACGGTAAGCATGAGAGTTTGTAGCATAACCAACAAATATGCCCTCATAAGCTCTAGCCTCAAATTTAGACAACCGAACACCTTTCTTGAGAATGAAACACTTACACCCAAACACCCAGAAGTACTTGAGGTTGGGCTTGTTACCGGTGAGTATCTCATATGGAGTCTTGTTCAAGCCCTTGCGGAGATAGAGCCGATTGGATGCATGACACGCGGTGTTGATGGCTTCGGCCCAAAAGTTGTATGGAGACTTGAACTCCGCCATCATGGTCCTTGCTGCATCCATCAATGTCCGGTTCTTCCTCTCCGCAACACTGTTTTGTTGAGGGGTGTAAGGTGCGGAATATTGATGCTTGATCCCCTCATCACTAAGAAATTCATCCAAGGTGTAGTTCTTGAACTCGGTCCCGTTGTCACTTCTTATTGTCAAGATCTTTGCATTGTACTGACTTGTGCTTCATTTGCAAAGTCGATGACTGTTTGTTGGGTCTCGCTCTTCCTCTTGAAGAAATACACCCACGTGTACCTTGAGTAATCATCCACAATCACCAAGCAATACTTCCTACCTCCAAGACTATCGAAGGATGGAGGCCCAAAGAGATCCATGTGAAGGAGCTCCAAAGGCCTCTTTGAATAAATGATAGTCGTGGGAGGGTGAGCCTTCTCATGTAGCTTTCCTTCGATACAAGCACTGCAAGCACGATCTTTAGCAAAACTAACATTCGTTAGTCCACGGACATGGTCCCCCTTGAGGAGACTTTGCAAAGATCTCATATTGACGTGGGCTAAACGGCGATGCCAAAGCCATCCCACATCAACTTTAGCCATTAGGCACGTCGCGGTCTTAGTGGGTCGCTCCAAAAAGTTAATCACATATAGACCGTTCTCAACATGCCGAACAAAGGCTACTTTAAGAGTCTTGCTCCACAAGAGGGCCACGGTATCGATATCAAAGAAAGTGGCAAAGCCCATGATTGCAAGTTGACAAACAGAAAGTAAATTGTATGCAAGGGACTCAACAAGCATGACCTTCTCGATCGTGAGATCATGAGAGATGACCACCTTGCCAAGTCCCAATACCTTAGAAGATGAGGCGTCACCCCACTCGACATTGGTGGGCATAGATGGGACCTTGTGCACGTCCACCACCAAGTCCTTGCTTCCGGTCATATGATTTGTAGCTCCGCTATCGAGCAACCATGATCCCCCACCAGAAGCAAACACCTACAAGAGATCAATGCTTGGTTTTAGGTACCCATTTTGTAATGGGTCCTTTGATGTTAGTAACAAGGGTCTTTGGAACCCAAATAGACCATTCGATGTACTCATGAAGAGAACCAACAAATTTGGCATAAATATGCCCATCACTAGCACGGCATAACACATAAGAAGGATTAAAATCGCCGGCTTTGTTGGGAGGGGTGGCATTTCCCTTCTTGACATTGCCGCCCTTTGCAATGTTCTTCTTCTTCTCCTCGGAGGCACTCTCTCCCTCCTTCACAAAGGTTTGCATGAGAGGAGGAGGTCTTTTGGTCTTGTCATTCTTCTTCTTGTTCTTGGAGTCGGGCACATACCCAACCCCTTCCTTGGCCACAACTCCCTTTTGGTTGATCAAGAGATCGTTGAGGTTCTTCTTGCCTTGTATGCAAGTCGCAAGACCTCTCTCAAGTTGCCCCTTTAGCTTAGCGTTCTCCTCAACGAGATGCACATGCTCACAACACGGGTTAGTAGCATTTGCATTATCAATTAACATCATACGAGGGAAAGTGGCCTTTTCCTTGGTTAGCTTTACTTGAAGTTGATCATGCGACTCTTCGAGGCTAGCATGAGCACCCTTCAAGACCTTGTGAGCCTTGTCAAGTAGATCAAACTCCTCTTTGAGTCTAGCAAAATCAACCTCAAGTTCGGCCTTCTCGGAGTTTAGCACATGAGAAGCAATGAGGACATGATCATAATCTTTCTTTAACTTAGCATGATCAACGTTGTGTGACTCCTCAAGAGCCAAACGAAGACCACACTCTTCCTCAAGAGCATTGGAAAGATCCAAAATCTCATCGGCATAGTCACGACTATGCCCTTCCATCTTAGTGATGGTGTTTTCGTGAGCCTCGATCATGTCATTGGCTTCACCAAGTTGTTCCAAGAGAGCAACAAAGTGCTTCTTGGATTTTCCCTTGAGTTTGCCCATAAAGGCCGCAAACTCATTAGCCTCCATATTATCTTCCTCAAGTTCATTAATGCTATCCGTCGGAGAAGGATGATTAATGATGGTAGTTTTGATGTTGGGGGTTACCTTGTTGGTGGCTTTAGCCATGAGGCACTTGGCGGTGATGCTCTCATTGGGTGAGTCGAAGAGAGACACCCGTGGAGTCGTCGCAATGGCAACGGAGGCCATGGCAACCGACTCATCACTTTCATCATCGTCATCATCCTCATTGTACTCTTCTTGTACCACCAATGCCTTGGGAGGAGTCTTCTTGGTGAAGTTGCTCTTGTTGGGGAACGACTTGGCCTTGTCCTTTCGGATGAGCTTGCCACCATTGTCTTCCCTCTTCTCATACGGGCATTCCGCAACAAAATTACTCACGTTGCCACAATTGTAGCAAGTCCTAACACGTTGCTTGCTCTTCGTGCCACTTGAGTTGTTTTTGCTAAAGTTTGGCCTCGAGTTTTTCTTGCTCCAAAATTGCCTTGAAGCAAGTGCCATGTGTTCATGATACGCATACTTCGTATCTTCGGGGTTGCTCTCCTCTTCTTCCTCTTCTTCTTCTTCAATGGTGAGCTTGGCCTTCAACGCAAGGTTAGGCTTCTTTGCCCTTTGAGAACGAAGCACCGCATTATCGGCGGTCTTGTCCAAAATGTTCATGGCCACAAACTCATCCAACACTTCGCTTGAGGACAAAGTGTGGAAGTCCGGTCTTTGACGAATGACAGAGGACATGGCCTTGTGATAGGGCATCATTGCCTTGAGGAATTTGCGCTTGGTCCAATTGTCATCCGTGTCCTTGCTCCCATGATCTCGTAGTGAGACCGCGAGTTTGGTTACTCTCCGATAAAGCTCACGAGGTTCTTCATCTTCTTTCATTGCAAACTCATCGGCCTCATCTTGCACCACTTCATAGTTGGAGCGTTGAATGCTTGCGCTTCCCCGGTAGAGAGAGACAACCCAATGCCATGCATCTTTGGCCAAGGCGAAGGGACGAAGATGAGGTAGGTCTTCGGATGGAATTGCATCTTGAATGATGAAGAGAGCATTATCATTGAATTGATTGTCCGCGGCTTCTTGAGGAGTGAAGTTGCTTGGATCATGTGGATAGAAACCTTCTTCAATGATTCTCCAAAGGTTAGTGTTCACATGATTTAAATGCCGTTTAAAGCGGTAAACCCAAGAATCAAAGTCCTCATTTTTCACAATGTTAGGGGGAGGACCGGCATGATTCAAATGAGTGGAAGGAACCGGTCCACCATAAACAAGTGGTGGTTCCACATGGGCAAAGATGTTGGTGCCATTCTTACAACTAGAAGAAGGAGCCTTTTCACTACTAGCTTCCCCCCTTTCGGGGATAGCATCCGTCACCTTGTTGGCGGGGTCACCCACTTTTAACGGTGCGGTGGATAGTTTAAGCCCCTCAAGAAATTTAGTAAACATGCTTTCAACTTCGGTCGTCATGGAGGTTTTCAATGTCTCCAAGGCCACATTGAACTCCTCACGAGAGACCGAGGTTCCCCCATCGCCCGTAGACGAGATCGGATTCACACCGGAGTGTTCCTCCACACCGTCTACGGTATCAACCGTAATCTTTGGACGGTAAAGTCCTTAATAAAGAGACGACACTCTGATACCAATTGAAAGGATCGATATGGTTGACTAGAGGGGGGGTGAATAGGCAACTAACAATTTTTAGCTTTTCTTTAGCAATTTAAACTTTGCATCAAAGTAGGTTGTCTAGATATGCAACTAGGTGAGCAACCTATATGATGCAACAAGGATAGGAACACAAGCAAGCAAGATATATGAAACAA